>NC_068421.1:56828463-57128463 GCF_023373465.1 Oncorhynchus keta | reverse complement strand
ATAGTGGATAATCCACCAGTATTGGCCCTAATATGGTGTTGTGTAAAATCAACACGCCGATGACCGGCACACCCACTAGTCGAGGTTAATGGAGGCTGGATTGCTGAAATAAAAGCCATGGCCAGAGAAGGTTAATGACTCACTGTATGTGTTGGCGCGTGTGGACACCTGAAACATCAAACAGCATTTTCTCTTTGGCAGGAAGCAGTGAACATGTGTTTGTAGTGTTGAAATACGAGTTGCACAGCTGCTTTTTATCAATAAGGACCTAAATTACTAATAACTGGCTTGGTAGATAGGAGCAGTTGTGTTTCCTGATAACTTCATGTACACAACAGACTGGATGACATGGAACATCTCCAAGTTGTATACAGAGATTGTCACCGTCTTCCTCCTCTTCATCTGAAGAGGAGAGGCGAGAAGGATCAGAGGACCAATATGCGGCGTGGTATGTGTTCATAGTGAATTTTAACAAAGAGAACACTGAACACTGCAACACTATACCAAAGAGTAACAAAAACGGCCGTGAAGCTACAAATGAGACCTGTGCTGACACAAGCTACTAACATAGACAATCACCCACAAACAAACAGTGCAACCCAGGCTACCTAAGTATGATTCTCAATCAGAGACAACTAATGACACCTGCCTCTGATTGAGAACCATACTAGGCCGAAACATAGAAATCCCAAATCATAGAAAATCAAACATAGACTGCCCACCCAACTCACGCCCTGACCATACTAAATAAATACAAAACAAAGGAAATAAAGGTCAGAACGTGACAGAGATCTGTAATCTACTCCATGTCTCATGAGGCTAATACTTACTATTATCAACTACAAGGGTGCAAAGGGCAACTTTAATTGACTTAATTTAAGTCCCAAAAGATACAAACCACACCACCTAATAGATAAGTAAGTTTCTGTTTTCTTTTGCTCACAGTATTTTACATATATAATGTTCAACACTCTACAACACAACCAACTCAACTTTTTTGTTTTGTGTAACTCATACCATTCTATAGTGCCAGAGCATAAAATAATGATACATTTTTAAGTTGTAGTTGTAGGCCTATCTCAGAGTAGAAAACACGTATTTATCCAATCACCATAAACTGGCTGTGTAGCCTTTAGTATTACCATGTGTGGTTTCCCTGAACCACAATCATTTGTCTCAATTTGAATTAGAACTCAGGGACCATGAACCCTCAGAACTTTTTTAAATAATTGAGTAGCCATGCTGTCAAGGCATTTTGTTTCCATAAATTGATGCATACAGGTAACTGCCAAAATAAAGGAAACATCAACATCAGTGTCAAATCAAATCAAAGTAGGGGTAAAGTTAGTATGCATTGATAATAAGCAGCTAGTAGCAGCAGTGTAAAAACAAAGAAGGGGGGGTTGTCAATGTAAATAGTCCAAGTGGCCATTTGATTAATTGTTCAGCAGTCTTATTGCTTGGGTCTTTGACAAATGTTTTGGACCTTCCTCTGACACTGCCTAGTATATAGTTCCTGGATGGCAGGAAGCTTGATCCCAGTGATGTACTGGGCTGTACACACTACCCTCTGTAGCGATTTATGGTCAGATGCCGAGCAGTTACCATACCATCTTGGGAACCATGCCAAATATTTTCAGTCTCCTGAAGGGGAAAATGTGTTGTCGTGCCCTCTTCACAAGTGTCTTGATGTGTTTGGACCATGATTACATGATAGTTTGTTGGTGATGTGGACACCAAGGAACTTGAGACTCTGGACCCGCTCCACTACAGCCTGTTTATGTGAATGGGGACATGTTCGTCCCACCTTTTCCTGTAGTCCACGATCAGCTCCTTTGTCTTGCTCACGTTGGCACCACACTGCCAGGTCTCTGACCTCCTCCCTATAGGCTGTCTCATCGTTGTCGGTGATCAGGCCTACCACTGTTGTGACATCGGCAAATTTAATAATGGTGTTGGAGTTGTGCTTGGCCACGCAGTCTGGGGTGAACAGAGAGTACAGGAGGGGACTAAGCAAGCACCTCTGAGGGGCCACCGTGTTGAGGATCAGTGTGTCAGATGTGTGGTTACCTACCCTTACCACCTGGGGGCGGTCCATCAGGCAGTCCAGGATCCATTTGTAGAGGGAGGTGTTTAGTCCCAGGGTCCTTGGCTTAGTGATGAGCTTTGTGGGCACTATGGTTTTGAACGCTGAGCTGTAGACAATGAACAGCATTCTCACATAGGTGTTCCTTTTGTCCAGGTGGCTACAGACGTCAGTGCTACGTGGCGGTAGACATTTAGGCAGGTTACCTTTGCTTTCTTGGGCACAGGGACTATGGTGGTTAGCTTGAAACATGTAGGTATTACAGACTCGGTCAGGGAGAGGTTGTAAATGTCAGTGAAGACACTTGTCAGTTGGTCTGCGCATGATCTGAGTACAAGTCCTGGTAATCAGTCTGGCCTCGCGGCCTTGTGAATGTTGACCTGTTTAACTTCTTTGGGATAGGGGGCAGTATTTTCACGTCCGGATGAGAAGCGTGTCCAAAGTAACCGGCCTGCTACTCAGGCCCAGAAGCCAGGATATGAATATTATCAGTAGATGTGGATAGGAAACACTCTGAAGTTTCTAAAACTGTTTGAATGATGTCTGTGAGTACAACAGAACTTATTTGGCAGGCGAAACCCTCAATGGGTTTTCATTAGGAATCTAGAATTCTACGGCAGGTATTTTTCTAGTAATTTATTTGAATTTGGTGCTCTGCATTTCACTGGATGTTGGCCAGGTGGGACGCTACCGTCCCACATATCCCAGAAAGGTTAAAGGTCTTACTCACATCGGTTATGGAGAGCGTGATCACACAGTTTTCCAGAACAGCTGGTGCTCTCATGCATGCTTCAGTGTTGCTTCCCTCGAAGCGTGCATGAAAGGTATTTCACTAGTCTGGTAGACTCGCATTACTGGGCAGCTCGTGGCTGGGTTTCCCTTTGGAGTCCACAATATTTTGAAAGCCCTGCCACATCTGACGAGCGTAAGAGTCGGTGTAGTAGGATTCAATCTTAGTCCTGTATTGACGCTTTTCCTGTTTGATGGTTCATCTGAGGGTATAGCGGGATTTCTTATAAGCATCCAGATTAGTGTCCCGCTCCTTGAAAGCGGCAGCTCTAGACTTTAGCCTGGTGCGGATGTTGCCTGTAATACATACCTTCTGGTGGGATATGTACGTATGGTCACTGTGGGGATGACATCGTCAATGCACTTATTGATGAAGCTGGTGACTGAGGTGGTATACTTCTCAATGCCATTGGATGAATCCCGGAACATATTCCAGTCTGTGCTAGTAAACAGTCCTGTAGCGTAGCACCCACGTCATCTGACCACTTCCGTATTGAGCGAGTCACTGGTACTTCCTGCTTTAGTTTTTGCTCGTAAGCAGGAATCAGGAGGATAGAATTATGGTCAGATTTGCCAAATGGAGGGTGAAGGAGAGCTTTGTATGCATCTCTGTGTGGGGAGTTAAGGTGGTCTAGAGTTGTTTTCCCTCTGATTGCACATGTGACATGCTGGTAGAAGATAAAACGGATTTAAGTTTGCCTGCATTAAAGTCCCTGGTCACTAGGAGCGCCGCTTCTGGATTAGCATTTTCTTGTTTGCTTATGGCCTTATACAGCTCGTTAAGTGCGATCTTAGTGCCAGCATCAGGTTTGTGGTGGTAAATAGACAGCTACGAAAAATTTAAAAAAAGAAAACTCTCTTGGTAGATAGTGTGGTCTACAGTTTATCATGTGGTACTCCAGCTCAGGCGAGCAATACCTCAAGGCCTCCTTAATATTAGACATTGCGTACCAGCTGTTATTGACAAATAGACACACGCCATCACCCCTCATCTTACCAGACGTAGCTGTTCTGTCCTGTTGATGCACGGTAAACCCAGTCAGCTGTATATTATCTGTATTGTCGTTCAGCCACGACTCTGTGAAACATAAGATATTTCAAGTTTTTAATGTCCCGTTGGTAGGATAGTCTCGAACTGAGATAATCCTGTTTATTCTCCAGTGATTGTACATTGGCCAATAGAACGGATGGTAGAGCCGGGTTACACACTCGCCAACTAATTCTCACAAGGCACCCTGATCTCCGCCCCCCGTATTTCCATCTTTTCTTCCAGCGAATTACTGGGATTTGGGCCTGGTCTCAGAGAAGCAGTATATCCTTCGCATCGGATTCATTTAAGAAAAAATCTTCGTCCAGTGATCGCTGTCTTCACAACTTCCACCGAAGGTGGCTCCTCTCCCTGTTCGGGCGGCGCTCGTCGTCGCCGGTCTACTAGCTGCCACCGATCCCTTTTCTTTTTCATTTGGTTTTGTCTGTATTGTTGTTCACCTGTGTATAGTTTAGGTTATTAGTGGGGTATTTAATCTCGCCCTACCCTCTTGGTTTTGTGCGGGATTGTTCGTGTAGCTGTCATTTTGTTTGGGTTGTGTTTTGGTTTGTTCTTTGAACAGGTGTTTTTTTCGGGACTACGTTCCTGTTGTTTTGTGGCTACTGTTGTGGTAGTATTCCTGTTCTTTGGACTTGTAAATAAAACGCCCTTTCTCGTATTCGCTCACTCCTGCACCTGACTCCACACCCACCTCTCCTCGGGAGAAACTGACAGCTGTTCTGATATCCAGAAGCTTTTTCTGTCATAAGAGACGGTAGCAGCAACATTATGTACAAAATAAGTTACAAACAACGGCCATTTTTTTTAAAGAGCACAGTTGTTTAGGAGCCCGTAAAACGGCAGCGATCCCCTCCGGCGCCATTATAATAGGTCGTTAGGCCACCACAAGCCAGAACAGCTTCAATGCACCGTGGCATAGATTCTACAAGTGTCTAGAACTCTATTGAAAGGACACGACACTACATCTTCTAAGCTGACATATGGAATTGTTTTAAGATGGTCAAACTGTGGATCATTTAGCTATTTGTTTTGCATTTCAGGACCCCTTTTGGTATAATATATATACAGTGGGCTCCAAAATTACTGGCACCCTTGTCTGGCAATGCACAAACAATACTTTAAAAAATATAAACAATATAATTATAGAGATAAACTCAAAATACCAACATGTGAAAAATACTGTACTTTATTAATGTTTCAATGGAACCCACCAAAATAATTTATTGATTTAATTAAAAATCAATGTCCTCCAAATCAAGGTTTCACAATTAATGGCACCCTTAAACATTATTGTAAATAACATCTACCAACATTAAACCAGGAATTATATAGGAATTCCACTCATTTAAGTTTATCTAAGGAACTATATAGAGCCATTACATTACTTCCTTTTTCACTAGGGTATAAAAATAATTAAAATTCAAATTAAAAAGATATGGAACAGTTGAAATCCTCATGGGTAGAGGATGCAAATGCATTTTGCCCCCCAGGATAGGGAGGAGGATCGTGAGAGAAGCAACAAAATTCCCAAGAATCACTGTGAAAGAATTGTAGGTCTTGGGGTCACCAGGTTTAAAAAAGTACCATCAGACGCCACCTCCACAACCACAGGTTCTTTGGAAGGGTTGCCAGAAGAAAGCCCTTAATGACCCCAAGACACAGACGCAAGCACTTGGAGTTTGCCAAACGTCATTTAAATTATGATTGGAAGAAGGTGCTCTGGTCAGATGAGACCAAAATTGAACGTTTTGGTCAGATACAGCATCGGCATGTTTGGCGTCGAAACAGAGATGCATACAAGGACAGGCACCTCATACCCACTGTGAAATATGGTGGTGGGTCAGTGATGTTTTGGGGCTGTTTTAATTCCAGAGCTCCAGAGGCACTGGGTAAGTTGATGGCACAATGAATTCCACCAAGTATCAGGCAATTTTGGCTGACAATCTGGTTGCATCTGCCAGAAGGCTGGGACTTGGCCGTATGTGAACTTTCCAACAAGACAATGACCCAAAACAGACCTCAAGATCCACATAGAAATGGTTCTGTGACAACAAAATCAATGTTCTGCCATGGCCATCTCAGTGGCCGGACCTCAATCCAATGAAAAAACTGTGGGCTGAGTTGAAGAGGGCAGTTGATAAGCGCAAACCCAAGAATGTGAAGGATCTTGAAAGGATCTGCATAGAGGAATGGTCCAAAATCCCTCCAAATGTGTTCCTGAACCTTGTCAAACATTACAGGAAAAGACCATGCTGTTATCCCTGCCAGAGGTGGTGGTACTAAATGAGTACTAAATGAGGAGTGCCAATGAAACCTTGATTTTGGTGAAATGTATTTTCTATTAAATAATTGTATGATTTTGGTGGGTTCCATTGAAACATGAATAAAGTACAGTATTTCTCACATGTTGGTATTTTGAGTTTCTCCATAATTATATTTGCGACATTCTGGAAAGGACCCAAAAAATAATTTTTAACCATTTTCACAAAAAAGTGTTTTTTTTTTATTAATTTTTTTCTATTTTTGAAAGTATTGTTTGTGCATTGCCAGTCAGGGGTGCCAGTAATTTTGGAGCCCACTGCAGTGATGTTTTGGGGCTGTTGCTGGGCAACACAGACTTTCAACTCCCTCCAAAGATTGACAAGTTATAAGTGAAAACCTTGTTACATTTACATTTACATTTAAGTCATTTAGCAGAACCTTGTGACTTACTTTTTTTCTCATTTTGTCTGTCATAGTTGAAGTGTACCTATGATGAAAATTACAGGCCTCTCTCATCATTTTAAGTGGGAGAACTTGCACAATTGGTGGCTGACTAAATACTTTTTTGCCCCACTGTATATATGAGAGTTTTTAGGTGCTTTTTGGCAAACCCCAAGTGGGCTGTCATGTGCCTTTTAATGAGGAGTTGCTTCCGTCTGGCCACTCTACCATAAAGGCCTGATTGGTGGAGTGCTGCAGAGATGATTGTCCTTCTGGAAGGTTCTCCCATCTGAGTGACCATAGGGTATTTGGTCATCTCCCTGACCAAGGCTCCCCCAATTGCTCCGTTTGGCCAGGTGGGCAGCTCTAGGAAGAGCCTTGGTGGTTCCAAACTTTTTCCATTAAAGAATGATGGAGGAGGCCTCCCGGGTGGCGCAGTGGTCTAAGGCACTGCATCGCAGTGCTAGCTGTGCCACCAGAGACTCTGGGTTCTAGCCCAGGCTCTGTCGCAGCCGGCTGCTACTGGGAGGTCCATGGGGCGACGCACAATTGGCCTAGCGTCTTCCGGGGTAGGGAGAGCTTGGCCGGTAGGGATATCCTTGTCTTATCGCGCACTAGCGATTCCTGTGGCGGGCCAGGCGCAGTGTGCGCTGACCAGGTCGCTAGGGGCACGGTGTTTCCTCCGACACATTGGCTTCCGGGTTGGATGCGTGCTGTGTTAAGAAGCAGTGCAGCTTGGTTGGGTTGTGTTTCGGAGGACGCGTGACTCTTGACCTTTGTCTCTCCTGAGCCCGTACGGGAGTTGTAGCGATAAGATAGTGACTACTAAAAACAATTGGATACTATAAAAAGGGGGTAAAACTTTCACTGTACATCACTGTACATCATTGTACTTTGACTGTATTTCACTGTACATCACTGCCTTTAACATGTGATCTCCTGGATTTCTGCCATGTTATTAATTGGCGACCCAGATTGGAGGGCTGACAGAGATTGTTGAACCGTGGAGGACTCAGAAAATACTACTGTCAGGCCTGTCGCTCCATCAAACACTCAGGGAGACAATGTGTGATTGGGTCACACCATTCTGCTGAGGCACCAATGAGAGTTGTTGGCTCTATAGATGGCATGGGTGGGGATGTTGGACTGGGGAGAGGGGGAGGGGGTTAAATGCCGGGCGTTGACCCATTGACAGAATTATTTCCAGACATCTGCCATGGGCTCCCTGAGCCTCAGAGATGAAGAGTTGGGCTCTCTCTCAACTATGCATGCGTGGGGTGACAAAAATAAGCAAACGCTCTACAAGTTTCTGGACCATGCAGCCAAACTCTTAAGAAAAGGCATAGTTCTTTGCCAACTTAAATAACTAAACTCAATCTGTCTCACTACAGTAGAGAAATACCCCGTACATAGTTTAAACAGCCTATTGCACAGCCTATTGTAACGGGCACGTTTGAAACGTACTACATCCATCATAAAACCCATAGGTGGATTTCCTGTTTGGTTTACCTGAACATCAAACCAATTCAGGACTAAAAGTGTATTCCATAAAATGTGCACTGAGACGCTGCCATACTCAGCCACAGAGTAAATCAGAACCCCCAGTCACATATTTTTTAGAGTTAATATTCAATTCTATAGAAGAACTTGGCCACATGAACACCCTGAATGTGCTAGTTTAAAAGTTATGTCAAAGTAACAGAGTCATTTGCTAAATGTAGCCACCCTTAGACATCATTTGCGGTGGGCTTAAAGTCATGTCATCAACCCTGGCCAGGAGAAGACCTGGTGGGGGGGTTGCAGCAAGCGTGGTCATGGGGGTATTTCCCAACACGGATTCTTTCAGCAAAATCCTCCATGGAGGGACTGAATTCAGTCTTCGATGCTGGATGAAATTCAACAGCTGTCCCTTTACAACACACATTTTAGGAGACACTCTTATCCAGAGTGACTTCATACATTTTTCATTATTTTTCTATTTTGTTCATACTAGTCCCCCATGGGAGTTGAACCCACAACCCTGGTGTTGCAAGTGCCATGTTCTACCAAATGAGCTACATGGGACTGCAATATGAACAATGTGTGAAAGCACTGTGTGAGGGCTGCCCATCGTTTGAATCTTTAAGCAAAAATGATTTCACACATCTGGAATACATATGCTTCACTGTTGTTTTTGTTTTGTTTTTCACCTACAAGCAGAACTGGAGACTTTGTCAATCTGCTTGCTTGCAGGGTGTTGGCGGGGATGTCTAAGTATGTTTTCATGAGTGAGCCTCTTAACTAATGATACCCAGAGCGGAAGGAGAGCTAGCAGGCTGAATGACAGAGCCCCAGCAAGCATGACAAATGCTCAATAGTTATCCCTCTCTCACACCAAGGTGGTGTGACTTCAAAAGAGAGGTCACGTGACCAGGGTTTACCATGGAGAGCTCACACACAGACACAGTCGGACACTCCTCTCTCTGATATTGTTTAACTTTGGCTTGTCTGCCAGGACTCTATACAGCATGGGGACCTGTCAGTACTGGCCTGCCCCTACCGCTCTATCTCCTCCCTGCACACAAACACACAGACTCACGTGCGGACACACACTTCAAAAGACTCTTATCAAAGCCATTGGAGATAACCTCAATGCTTTATAACCCCATGGGTGGTAAAACGTCCTACCCAGTGCCTTCATAACATTGTTATGAGCTTGGTCTTCATGGAGTAAATTTATGTGACACACACCTCACGTACCATGACTTCCTGAGTGGTGCAGCGGTCTAAGGCACTGCATCTCAGTGCTAGAGGTGTCACTACAGACCCAGGTTCGGTTCCAGGCTGTATCACAACTGGCCGTGATTGGGAGTCCCATTTGGTGGTGCACAATTGGCCCAGTGTCGTCTGGGTTAGGGTTTGGCCAGGGTAGGCTGTCATTGTAAATAAGAGTTTGTTCTTAACTGACTTGCCTAGTTGGCTAAATAAATAAGAAGTCCTAATAATTAGTCAGACAGTCTGTTGATAAAGGTGATGTTAAACAGACTGTCTGGAGGGCTGTTCCTAAAGGCCTATTTACAAACAAACCTAGGTTGTCCCATGTCTGGGGACCAGGAGTCCTTAATCCTTATCCAAGTTCAGATGACAACCACAGGAAGTTAGTGTAGTACAAAAGAGCAACATTACCTCAGGCCAACATGCACTGATTATACTGATATAACACATCGGTCTCCGTCAGTTCTGGTGTGTTTCAATTAAATATTGCGTACTGTAACTTCCTTATACTGTATTTTGGCATGTGTATAAAAGTACAGGACATTGCTTACAAGCAACATCAACACAATGAAAAAAATTACAGTTTTACTACAGTTGTTTATTGGGGGGATACAAAAAGCTTGAGAAACCAGCAAGTTGTGCTTTGTGTGCATAATATAGCTTCAGGGAGCAAACCTCTTTCCTGGAATTCATCTTACACTGAAACACACACACACACACAAGCACACGTTAAATAGGATGACGGCTCTTTCCAATGAGTGCCATCTGGCCAAACCTCTCTAGTAAGGCCCTCTCAGAGGCCTACCCAGCTTAAAGGGTTCCAAGCCTTGGGAGGAAGGTCATCCGACACTGCTCCTCCTCCTCCCTCACATCATCTCAGGTTTTTATTTTCTTTGGCTGGAGCTCTGAGTGAGTCTCCACCTCCTCCTAACCCCCAGAGCTCCATAAGAGGACCCGTTACCCCCTGTCTGCTCTGAACAGCACAGGGCATGACTGGATCAGTGACCCATGGTAACCCCGGCCCACAGCCTGCTGGTTTAAAACTGGGTAAGGTTAAAAGGAGAGATAGGGAACAATAGACAGGCATTAGTCTGGCCCTCGTGCAGGATCCTCTCTGTTTTCATCAATGCCATGGTCTGCTCTGGTCTGGTAAGGTGTCAGGCCATGGCATTGAGCGTTAGTCCATTTCATCTGACCATGATGTCATAAAATATGTCAGCTTGACCTTTTGTAGATGAGGTCATGGTCTGATTATAGGTTTATATTAATTTCCTCATTCCAAAAATGAGGAAGGGTGTATACATACGCATGTGACACAATGGCAGATATATTTTGAGAATCGTTTGTAATAGACCATATCATTTTGAGGACGCAACTTAGCAATTGATATACACTTAAGAAGAACACATTAGATGTTCAACAATCCTCTTACCTATGTTGTCCTCATGGTAGATGATTGAGTGGTGTTGTGAGGGGTCGCTGGTGTATCTGTGGATGGGCTCTACATGGAGAGGACGGAACCCTCAAACTGGCCCTGGATGACAGAGCCGTGGCAGGAGGAACCCCTCTCTTCTGGTAAGAGACAGACAGGTGGGAGTTAGTGAGAGATGGAGAGATAGAGAAAGGCAGGCAGATTGTATTTTTGAGGGGAGGCAGGCTACAGTCTGTTGGATTATGACGCCACGAGTCCCTGAAATGTCATACCTTCAAGTTCTTCAGAATATAGATGGAAGAGATCCGCTGTACTGGATCTGTTTTCAGAAAGCAAAATCAAGCAAAACACAGCTTCAACATCGCATGAAGGCCTTCGCATCAATGTCCCACTGGGCACACACTGGTTTAATCACTGTTGTACCCATGTCATTTCAATGAAATTAAGTTGAACTAATGTGGAATAGATGTTGAATTGATGTCTGTGCCCAGTGGGGAAGGCCTATGTGTTTGTTGGTCAAAGCATTCCACAGAGGACAAGCTTAAGCAGATCTCCTGTCTTAATTGACAGTTCCAAGCTAATGGGAGGCCAATGATTATTATTCTGACATTTCACATTCTTAAAATAAAGTGGTGATCCTAACTGACCTAAGACAGGGAATCTTTACTAAGATTAAATGTTAGGAATTGTGAAAAACTGAGGTTAAATATATTTGTCTAAGGTGTATGTAAACTTCCAACTTCAACTGTATATGCCAATTATGTGATGGTCCGACCGCATTCTGTCCCCTATCAAAACTTGTTTTACTTTTGGTGCCAGAGAGAATGACATAAGAAAGTAATCACGATGACGAGCTTGGGGAAGGCCCTTTCCTGTTTCAGCATGACAATGCCCCCGTGCACGAAGTGAGGTCCATACACAAATAGTTTGCCGAGATCGGTGTGGAAGAACTTGACTGGCCTGCACAGAGCCCTGACCTCAACCCCATCCAACAGCTTTGGGAGGAATTGGAACGCAGACTGCGAGCCAGGTCTAATCTCCCAACATCAGTGCCCAACCTAACTAATGCTCTTGTGGCTGAATGGAAGCAAGTCCCTATAGCAATGTTCCAACATATAGTGGAAAGCCTTCCCAGACAAGTAGAGGTTGATATAGCAGCAAAGGGGGGGACAAAATCAATATTATTGCCCATGATTTTGGAATGAGATGTTTCAATCAGCATGCGTCCACATACTTTTGGTCATGAGGTGTACCATTGGAAAGGAACACACACAGCCCAAGGCATATTCAGACTTCTTGTTATGCTGGGGTTTATGTTAAGTTAGGGAGTCCTTTGAAATGAAATGACTGAAGATTCATGTGAAACAGGCAACAGCAGTTTCACAACAATGGTGTTAAGAGTTTCATAGTGGTAATGACAGAGGTCATGAAGTAAATTGTGGAAGTAAATTGTGGTTGAAATGGTCACACTAACATGAATTAGGGTGAGAAGTTATCTTTACTTAGTTGTATTAGATGATGATATGCTGGAAACTTCTATTGGACACAGCGTGTGATACAGAGACGTGAAGTGTCTGATCATAGGTACATGTCATGCTGTTTGTGACATGACTTCATGAACACTTCCCCCAAAAAGGAAAAGAGGATCCACCCAACATCCAATCTATTTGGAGAATGTTTTATAATAGACCATTTATATATTTTGGGGAGCAATGTAGAACACATCAAAGTATTCTCACCAGACTAATAAAAGGGAAGTAAATATAGGGAAGACTAATATGAAGGAAGTAAAAAACCTGTACTGTAGTGTTTTCAACGACCTCCTTTTACTTCCAAATATACTCATTCAAGGAACAAATGTGGACATTTTAAGTTTGGGAAACTGCAATAGAGACATTGCCAATCCCTAGCGGATCAAGGCAACCCATTGACTTGACTGAACTATGGTGCACTCTCAGTGTTCGCATTAAGTGTCAAATCCAGTGTCAAAGCCAGGTTCCTATATAAAGCCAGGTTCCTATATAAAGACAGTGTCAAAGCCAGGTTCCTATATAAAGCCCATGTCAAAGCCAGGTTCCTATATAAAGACAGTGTCAAAGCCAGGTTTCTATATAAAGCCAGTGTCAAAGCCAGGTTCCTATATAAAGCCAGTGTCAAAGCCAGGTTCCTATATAAAGCCCATGTCAAAGCCAGGTTCCTATATAAAGCCCATGTCAAAGCCAGGTTCCTATATAAAGCCCATGTCAAAGCCAGGTTCCTATATAAAGCCCATGTCAAAGCCAGGTTCCTATATAAAGCCAGTGTCAAAGCCAGGTTCCTATATAAAGCCAGTGTCAAAGCCAGATTCCTATATAAAGCCAGTGTCAAAGCCAGATTCCTATATAAAGCCAGTGTCAAAGCCAGATTCCTATATAAAGCCAGTGTCAAAGCCAGATTCCTATATAAAGCCAGTGTCAAAGCCAGATTCCTATATAAAGCCAGTGTCAAAGCCAGATTCCTATAAAAAGCCAGTGTCAAAGCCAGGTTCCTATATAAAGCCAGTGTCAAAGCCAGGTTCCTATATAAAGCCAGTGTCAAAGCCAGGTTCCTATATAAAGCCAGTGTCAAAGCCAGATTCCTATATAAAGCCAGTGTCAAAGCCAGGTTCCTATATAAAGCCAGTGTCAAAGCCAGATTCCTATATAAAGCCAGTGTCAAAGCCAGATTCCTATATAAAGCCAGTGTCAAAGCCAGGTTCCTATATAAAGCCAGTGTCAAAGCCAGGTTCCTATATAAAGCCAGTGTCAAAGCCAGGTTCCTATATAAAGCCAGTGTCAAAGCCAGATTCCTATATAAAGCCAGTGTCAAAGCCAGGTTCCTATATAAAGCCAGTGTCAAAGCCAGATTCCTATATAAAGCCAGTGTCAAAGCCAGATTCCTATATAAAGCCAGTGTCAAAGCCAGATTCCTATATAAAGCCAGTGTCAAAGCCAGATTCCTATATAAAGCCAGTGTCAAAGCCAGGTTCCTATATAAAGCCAGTGTCAAAGCCAGATTCCTATATAAAGCCAGTGTCAAAGCCAGATTCCTATATAAAGCCAGTGTCAAAGCCAGATTCCTATATAAAGCCAGTGTCAAAGCCAGGTTCCTATATAAAGCCAGTGTCAAAGCCAGGTTCCTATATAAAGCCAGTGTCAAAGCCAGGTTCCTATATAAAGCCAGTGTCAAAGCCAGATTCCTATATAAAGCCAGTGTCAAAGCCAGGTTCCTATATAAAGCCAGTGTCAAAGCCAGATTCCTATATAAAGCCAGATTCCTATATAAAGCCAGATTCCTATATAAAGCCAGTGTCAAAGCCAGGTTCCTATATAAAGCCAGTGTCAAAGCCAGATTCCTATATAAAGCCAGTGTCAAAGCCAGATTCCTATATAAAGCCAGTGTCAAAGCCAGGTTCCTATATAAAGCCAGTGTCAAAGCCAGATTCCTATATAAAGCCAGTGTCAAAGCCAGGTTCCTATATAAAGCCAGTGTCAAAGCCAGATTCCTATATAAAGCCAGTGTCAAAGCCAGATTCCTATATAAAGCCAGTGTCAAAGCCAGGTTCCTATATAAAGCCAGTGTCAAAGCCAGGTTCCTATATAAAGCCAGTGTCAAAGCCAGATTCCTATATAAAGCCAGTGTCAAAGCCAGGTTCCTATATAAAGCCAGTGTCAAAGCCAGGTTCCTATATAAAGCCAGTGTCAAAGCCAGGTTCCTATATAAAGCCAGTGTCAAAGCCAGATTCCTATATAAAGCCAGTGTCAAAGCCAGGTTCCTATATAAAGCCAGTGTCAAAGCCAGATTCCTATATAAAGCCAGTGTCAAAGCCAGATTCCTATATAAAGCCAGTGTCAAAGCCAGATTCCTATATAAAGCCAGTGTCAAAGCCAGGTTCCTATATAAAGCCAGTGTCAAAGCCAGGTTCCTATATAAAGCCAGTGTCAAAGCCAGGTTCCTATATAAAGCCAGTGTCAAAGCCAGATTCCTATATAAAGCCAGTGTCAAAGCCAGGTTCCTATATAAAGCCAGTGTCAAAGCCAGATTCCTATATAAAGCCAGTGTCAAAGCCAGATTCCTATATAAAGCCAGTGTCAAAGCCAGATTCCTATATAAAGCCAGTGTCAAAGCCAGATTCCTATATAAAGCCAGTGTCAAAGCCAGGTTCCTATATAAAGCCAGTGTCAAAGCCAGGTTCCTATATAAAGCCAGTGTCAAAGCCAGTGTCAAAGCCAAGATTCCTATATAAAGCCAGTGTCAAAGCCAGATTCCTATATAAAGCCTGTGTCAAAGCCAGGTTCCTATATAAAGCCAGTGTCAAAGCCAGGTTCCTATATAAAGCCAGTGTCAAAGCCAGGTTCCTATATAAAGCCAGTGTCAAAGCCAGATTCCTATATAAAGCCAGTGTCAAAGCCAGGTTCCTATATAAAGCCAGTGTCAAAGCCAGATTCCTATATAAAGCCAGATTCCTATATAAAGCCAGATTCCTATATAAAGCCAGTGTCAAAGCCAGGTTCCTATATAAAGCCAGTGTCAAAGCCAGATTCCTATATAAAGCCAGTGTCAAAGCCAGATTCATATAAAGCCAGTGTCAAAGCCAGGTTCCTATATAAAGCCAGTGTCAAAGCCAGATTCCTATATAAAGCCAGTGTCAAAGCCAGGTTCCTATATAAAGCCAGTGTCAAAGCCAGATTCCTATATAAAGCCAGTGTCAAAGCCAGATTCCTATATAAAGCCAGTGTCAAAGCCAGGTTCCTTCCTATATAAAGCCAGTGTCAAAGCCAGGTTCCTATATAAAGCCAGTGTCAAAGCCAGATTCCTATATAAAGCCAGTGTCAAAGCCAGGTTCCTATATAAAGCCAGTGTCAAAGCCAGGTTCCTATATAAAGCCAGTGTCAAAGCCAGGTTCCTATATAAAGCCAGTGTCAAAGCCAGATTCCTATATAAAGCCAGTGTCAAAGCCAGGTTCCTATATAAAGCCAGTGTCAAAGCCAGATTCCTATATAAAGCCAGTGTCAAAGCCAGATTCCTATATAAAGCCAGTGTCAAAGCCAGATTCCTATATAAAGCCAGTGTCAAAGCCAGGTTCCTATATAAAGCCAGTGTCAAAGCCAGGTTCCTATATAAAGCCAGTGTCAAAGCCAGGTTCCTATATAAAGCCAGTGTCAAAGCCAGATTCCTATATAAAGCCAGTGTCAAAGCCAGGTTCCTATATAGAGCCAGTGTCAAAACCAGGTTCCTATATAAAGCAAGTGTCAAAGCCAGGTTCCTATATAAAGCCAGTGTCAAAGCCAGGTTCCTATATAAAGCCAGTGTCAAAGCCAGATTCCTATATAAAGCCAGTGTCAAAGCCAGGTTCCTATATAAAGCCAGTGTCAAAGCCAGATTCCTATATAAAGCCAGTGTCAAAGCCAGATTCCTATATAAAGCCAGTGTCAAAGCCAGGTTCCTATATAAAGCCAGTGTCAAAGCCAGGTTCCTATATAAAGCCAGTGTCAAAGCCAGGTTCCTATATAAAGCCAGTGTCAAAGCCAGATTCCTATATAAAGCCAGTGTCAAAGCCAGGTTCCTATATAAAGCCAGTGTCAAAGCCAGATTCCTATATAAAGCCAGTGTCAAAGCCAGATTCCTATATAAAGCCAGTGTCAAAGCCAGATTCCTATATAAAGCCAGTGTCAAAGCCAGATTCCTATATAAAGCCAGTGTCAAAGCCAGGTTCCTATATAAAGCCAGTGTCAAAGCCAGATTCCTATATAAAGCCAGTGTCAAAGCCAGATTCCTATATAAAGCCAGTGTCAAAGCCAGATTCCTATATAAAGCCTGTGTCAAAGCCAGGTTCCTATATAAAGCCAGTGTCAAAGCCAGGTTCCTATATAAAGCCAGTGTCAAAGCCAGGTTCCTATATAAAGCCAGTGTCAAAGCCAGATTCCTATATAAAGCCAGTGTCAAAGCCAGGTTCCTATATAAAGCCAGTGTCAAAGCCAGGTTCCTATATAAAGCCAGTGTCAAAGCCAGATTCCTATATAAAGCCAGTGTCAAAGCCAGGTTCCTATATAAAGCCAGTGTCAAAGCCAGGTTCCTATATAAAGCCAGTGTCAAAGCCAGGTTCCTATATAAAGCCAGTGTCAAAGCCAGATTCCTATATAAAGCCAGTGTCAAAGCCAGGTTCCTATATAAAGCCAGTGTCAAAGCCAGATTCCTATATAAAGCCAGTGTCAAAGCCAGATTCCTATATAAAGCCAGTGTCAAAGCCAGATTCCTATATAAAGCCAGTGTCAAAGCCAGGTTCCTATATAAAGCCAGTGTCAAAGCCAGGTTCCTATATAAAGCCAGTGTCAAAGCCAGGTTCCTATATAAAGCCAGTGTCAAAGCCAGATTCCTATATAAAGCCAGTGTCAAAGCCAGGTTCCTATATAGAGCCAGTGTCAAAACCAGGTTCCTATATAAAGCAAGTGTCAAAGCCAGGTTCCTATATAAAGCCAGTGTCAAAGCCAGGTTCCTATATAAAGCCAGTGTCAAAGCCAGATTCCTATATAAAGCCAGTGTCAAAGCCAGGTTCCTATATAAAGCCAGTGTCAAAGCCAGATTCCTATATAAAGCCAGTGTCAAAGCCAGATTCCTATATAAAGCCAGTGTCAAAGCCAGGTTCCTATATAAAGCCAGTGTCAAAGCCAGGTTCCTATATAAAGCCAGTGTCAAAGCCAGGTTCCTATATAAAGCCAGTGTCAAAGCCAGATTCCTATATAAAGCCAGTGTCAAAGCCAGGTTCCTATATAAAGCCAGTGTCAAAGCCAGATTCCTATATAAAGCCAGTGTCAAAGCCAGATTCCTATATAAAGCCAGTGTCAAAGCCAGATTCCTATATAAAGCCAGTGTCAAAGCCAGATTCCTATATAAAGCCAGTGTCAAAGCCAGGTTCCTATATAAAGCCAGTGTCAAAGCCAGATTCCTATATAAAGCCAGTGTCAAAGCCAGATTCCTATATAAAGCCAGTGTCAAAGCCAGATTCCTATATAAAGCCAGTGTCAAAGCCAGGTTCCTATATAAAGCCAGTGTCAAAGCCAGGTTCCTATATAAAGCCAGTGTCAAAGCCAGGTTCCTATATAAAGCCAGTGTCAAAGCCAGATTCCTATATAAAGCCAGTGTCAAAGCCAGGTTCCTATATAAAGCCAGTGTCAAAGCCAGGTTCCTATATAAAGCCAGTGTCAAAGCCAGATTCCTATATAAAGCCAGTGTCAAAGCCAGATTCCTATATAAAGCCAGTGTCAAAGCCAGGTTCCTATATAAAGCCAGTGTCAAAGCCAGGTTCCTATATAAAGCCAGTGTCAAAGCCAGGTTCCTATATAAAGCCAGTGTCAAAGCCAGATTCCTATATAAAGCCAGTGTCAAAGCCAGGTTCCTATATAAAGCCAGTGTCAAAGCCAGATTCCTATATAAAGCCAGTGTCAAAGCCAGATTCCTATATAAAGCCAGTGTCAAAGCCAGATTCCTATATAAAGCCAGTGTCAAAGCCAGATTCCTATATAAAGCCAGTGTCAAAGCCAGGTTCCTATATAAAGCCAGTGTCAAAGCCAGATTCCTATATAAAGCCAGTGTCAAAGCCAGATTCCTATATAAAGCCAGTGTCAAAGCCAGATTCCTATATAAAGCCAGTGTCAAAGCCAGGTTCCTATATAAAGCCAGTGTCAAAGCCAGGTTCCTATATAAAGCCAGTGTCAAAGCCAGGTTCCTATATAAAGCCAGTGTCAAAGCCAGGTTCCTATATAAAGCCAGTGTCAAAGCCAGGTTCCTATATAAAGCCAGTGTCAAAGCCAGGTTCCTATATAAAACCAGTGTCAAAACCAGGATCCTATATAAAGCCAGTGTCAAAGCCAGGTTCCTATATAGAGCCAGTGTCAAAACCAGGTTCCTATATAAAGCAAGTGTCAAAGCCAGGTTCCTATATAAAGCCAGTGTCAAAGCCAGGTTCCTATATAAAACCAGTGTCAAGACCAGGATCCTATATAAAGCCAGTGTCAAAGCCAGGTTCCTATATAAAGCCAGTGTCAAAGCCAGGTTCCTATATAAAGCCAGTGTCAAAGCCAAGTTCCTATATAAAACCAGTGTCAAGACCAGGATCCTATATAAAGCCAGTGTCAAAGCCAGGTTCCTATATAAAGCCAGTGTCAAAGCCAGATTCCTATATAAAACCAGTGTCAAGACCAGGATCCTATATAAAGCCAGTGTCAAAGCCAGGTTCCTATATAAAACCAGTGTCAAAGCCAGATTCCTATATAAAGCCAGTGTCAAAGCCAGGTTCCTATATAAAGCAAGTGTCAAAGCCAGGTTCCTATATAAAGCCAATGTCAAAGCCAGGTTCCTATATAGAGCCAGTGTCAAAGCCAGGTTCCTATATAAAGCCCATGTCAAAGCCAGGTTCCTATATAAAGACAGTGTCAAAGCCAGGTTCCTATATAAAGCCTGTGTCCAAGCCAGGTTCCAATATAAAGCCCATGTCAAAGCCAGGTTCCTCTATAAAGCCTGTGTCCAAGCCAGGTTCCTATATAAAGCCCATGTCAAAGCCAGGTTCCTATATAAAACCAGTGTCAAAGCCAGGTTCCTATATAAAGCCAGTGTCAAAGCCAGGTTCCTATATAAAGCCAGTGTCAAAGCCAGGTTCCTATATAAAGCCAGGTTCCTATATAAAGCCCATGTCAAAGCCAGGTTCCTATATAAAGCCTGTGTCCAAGCCAGGTTCCTATATAAAGCCCATGTCAAAGCCAGGTTCCTATATAAAGCCCATGTCAAAGCCAGGTTCCTATATAAAGCCAATGTCAAAGCCAGGTTCCTATATAAAGCCCATGTCCAAGCCAGGTTCCTATATAAATCAAATCAAATCAACTTTTATTTGTCACATACACATGGTTAGCAGATGTTAATGCGAGTGTAGCGAAATGCTTGTGCTTCTAGTTCCGATAATGCAGTGATAACCAACAAGTAATCTAACTAACAATTCCAAAACTACTGTCTTATACACAGTGTAAGGGGATAATGAATATGTACATAAGGATATATGAATGAGTGATGGTACAGAGCAGCATACAGTAGATGGTATCGAGTACAGTATATACATATGAGATGAGTGTGTAGATAAAGTAAACAAAGTGGCATAGTTAAAGTGGCTAGTGATACATGTATTACATAAGGATGCAGTCGGTGATGTAGAGTACAGTATATACGTATGCATATGAGATGAATAATGTAGGGTAAGTAACATTATATAAGGTAGCATTGTTTAAAGTGGCTAGTGATATATTTACATCATTTCCCATCAATTCCCATTATTAAAGTGGCTGGAGTTGGGTCAGTGTCAATGACAGTGTGTTGGCAGCAGCCACTCAATGTTAGTGGTGGCTGTTTAACAGTCTGATGGCCTTGACATAGAAGCTGTTTTTCAGTCTCTGAGTCCCAGCTTTGATGCACCTGTACTGACCTCGCCTTCTGGATGATAGCGGGGTGAACAGGCAGTGGTTCGGGTGGTTGATGTCCTTGATGATCTTTATGGCCTTCCTGTAACATCGGGTGGTGTAGGTGTCCTGGAGGGCAGGTAGTTTTCCCCCGGTGATGCGTTGTGCAGTCCTCACTACCCTCTGGAGAGCCTTACGGTTGAGGGCGGAGCAGTTGCCGTACCAGGCGGTGATACAGCCCGCCAGGATGCTCTCGATTGTGCATCTGTAGAAGTTTGTGAGTGCTTTTGGTGACAAGCCGAATTTCTTCAGCCTCCTGAGGTTGAAGAGGCGCTGCTGGGCCTTCTTCACGACGCTGTCAGTGTGAGTGGACCAATTCAGTTTGTCTGTGATGTGTATGCCGAGGAACTTAAAACTAGCTACCCTCTCCACTACTGTTCCATCGATGTGGATAGGGGGGTGTTCCCTCTGCTGTTTCCTGAAGTCCACAATCATCTCCTTAGTTTTGTTGACGTTGAGTGTGAGGTTATTTTCCTGACACCACACTCCGAGGGCCCTCACCTCCTCCCTGTAGGCCGTCTCGTCGTTGTTGGTAATCAAGCCTACCACTGTTGTGTCGTCCGCAAACTTGATGATTGAGTTGGAGGCGTGCGTGGCCACGCAGTCGTGGGTGAACAGGGAGTACAGGAGAGGGCTCAGAACGCACCCTTGTGGGGCCCCGTGTTGAGGATCAGCGGGGAGGAGATGTTGTTGCCTACCCTCACCACCTGGGGCGGCCCGTCAGGAAGTCCAGTACCCAGTTGCACAGGGCGGGGTCGAGACCCAGGGTCTCGAGCTTGATGACGAGCTTGGAGGGTACTATGGTGTTGAATGCCGAGCTGTAGTCGATGAACAGCATTCTCACATAGGTATTCCTCTTGTCCAGGTGGGTTAGGGCAGTGTGCAGTGTGGTTGAGATTGCATCGTCTGTGGACCTATTTGGGCGGTAAGCAAATTGGAGTGGGTCTAGGGTGTCAGGTAGGGTGGAGGTGATATGGTCCTTGACTAGTCTCTCAAAGCACTTCATGATGACGGAAGTGAGTGCTACGGGGCAGTAGTCGTTTAGCTCAGTTACCTTAGCTTTCTTGGGAACAGGAACAATGGTGGCCCTCTTGAAGCATGTGGGAACAGCAGACTGGTATAGGGATTGGTTGAATATGTCCGTAAACACACCGGCCAGCTGGTCTGCGCATGCTCTGAGGGCGCGGCTGGGGATGCCGTCTGGGCCTGCAGCCTTGCGAGGGTTAACACGTTTAAATGTCTTACTCACCTCGGCTGCAGTGAAGGAGAGACCGCATGTTTTCGTTGCAGGCCGTGTCAAAGCCAGGTTCCTATATAAAGCCCATGTCAAAGCCAGGTTCCTATATAAAGCCAATGTCAAAGCCAGGTTCCTATATAAAGCCCATGTCAAAGCCAGGTTCCTATATAAAGCCAGTGTCAAAGCCAGGTTCCTATATAAAGCCCATGTCAAAGCCAGGTTCCTATATAAAGCCAGGTTCCTATATAAAGCCCATGTCAAAGCCAGGTTCCTATATAAAGACAGTGTCAAAGCCAGGTTCCTATATAAAGCCAGTGTCAAAGCCAGGTTCCCATATAAAGCCCATGTCAAAGCCAGGTTCCTATATAAAGCCAGTGTCAAAGCCAGGTTCCTATATAAAGCCCATGTCAAAGCCAGGTTCCTATATAAAGCCAGGTTCCTATATAAAGCCCATGTCAAAGCCAGGTTCCTATATAAAGACAGTGTCAAAGCCAGGTTCCTATATAAAGCCAGTGTCAAAGCCAGGTTCCCATATAAAGCCAGTGTCAAAGCCAGGTTCCTATATAAAGCCCATGTCAAAGCCAGGTTCCTATATAAAGCCTGTGTCCAAGCCAGGTTCCTATATAAAGCCCATGTCAAAGCCAGGTTCCTATATAAAGCCACTGTCAAAGCCAGGTTCCTATATAAAGCCCATGTCAAAGCCAGGTTCCTATATAAAGCCAGTGTCAAAGCCAGGTTCCTATATAAAGCCCATGTCAAAGCCAGGTTCCTATATAAAGCCCATGTCAAAGCCAGGTTCCTATATAAAGCCAGTGTCAAAGCCAGGTTCCTATATAAAGCCCATGTCAAAGCCAGGTTCCTATATAAAGCCAGTGTCAAAGCCAGGTTCCTATATAAAGCCCATGTCAAAGCCAGGTTCCTATATAAAGCCCATGTCAAAGCCAGGTTCCTATATAAAGCCAGTGTCAAAGCCAGGTTCCTATATAAAGCCCATGTCAAAGCCAGGTTCCTATATAAAGCCCATGTCAAAGCCAGGTTCCTATATAAAGCCCATGTCAAAGCCAGGTTCCTATATAAAGCCCATGTCAAAGCCAGGTTCCTATATAAGGCGGCAGGTAGCCTAGTGGCAGTGGCTTTGCGTCGGTAAAATCACAGTTGAAGCCAAGCCAGGAAAAAAAGCCATATTACAACTTGTGTGATAATTGTGTTGTTTGCTCTATAACCTGTTAGTTCATATTCCTTGACACTGTGATATATAGGCCTAAAGGCCGAGACAATAAGAAGACACTGGCAGAATAAATTCAACCACAGCTTTGTTTCAGTTCAAAACCGGAGAGCAACATCTGTTCAGTGAAGTCCACAAAACATATTGCATGAAACAAAGAGTCACATGAACAACAGCATGGTCAAGCAAGTTAATATTTCCGACATTTTCGGACTACTAAACAGCTATTGATTTAGAACCACGGCGTTACTGCAAGTCGCAAAGAAAACAAGCGTTGCCTCCACTATTCCAGCACCATTTCAACTTCAACATTTCAACCATATCTAATCACCTATGCTTAGTCTAATACAGTGACAACTAATAGATACCACAAACTATTATGTCCAATCGATGTAAGCTAAATATGATGTGACTGTCCATAGTACTGATTTTTGTTTGTTTGTGTGTTTGTGTGTTTGTTTGTGTGTTTGTTTGTGTGTGTGTGTGTGTGTGTGTGTGTGTGTGTGTGTGTGTGTGTGTGTGTGTGTGTGTGTGTGTGTGCAAGTAGAAAACATTGTAGAAAAACATGTTGACTTACCCTACTTGTAGAGAAACTCCAATGCCACTCTACTCTTTCCTGTTGCTCAAACGGTCTATGTCTGTCATACAGTACACACTTTTAGTTGTGTTGTCCTAGGCTACCTGACTAAAATGCTTGCTCGCTAGCCTAACTTCCTTTCATGGGCAACGATACGCCAGGCCAGTTAGTTCAAATTAGCCAACTACATCTAGCTACATGTTGAACTTCTATCCTCTCAGGCCAGGGGCACAATGTCTGAATTTATGGTTGGATCAGAATCCCCGTTATAATAATTGGCCAATACAGAGAATTAGGTAAAACCACAAGTCCAAATCCCTATCTCCATCCATGGATCATTTAGGAAAGGGACAATTTTAGCTAGATACAGTGGGGCAAAAAGTATTTAGTCAGCCACCAATTGTGCAAGTTCTCCCACTTAAAAAGATGAGAGAGGCCTGTAATTTTCATCATAGGTACACTTCAACTATGACAGACAAAATGAAAAGGAAAAAAGGAAAAAAAATCAGAAAATCACATTGTAGGATTTTTAATGAATTTATTTGCAAATTATGGTGGAAAATAAGTAGTTGGTCAATAACACAAGTTTATCTCAATACTTTGTTATATACCCTTTGTTGGCAATGACAGAGGTCAAACGTTTTCTGCAAGTCTTCACAAGGTTTTCACTTATAACTTGTATTTGTGGTTAAAATGTGGATAAAACAAAGCGCGAATTAAAGGATGAATCTCTGAGCATCGTAGCACCAAAAACTTAATGTACCCAGTTGTGGCCCACTTGTAGGAAGCGAACCATTCGATTTCATACCTACGTTATATCGGGGAGGGGGTGACCTCGGTCTCAACATAGACTTTGATCTGAAGCCATTCTTGTGATTTTGCTATTCATTGCAAATGTTTGTTGGCCATTGTAGCCAAATTGTATCTGTGGTCGTATGTTATACATTCATGTTTTTTGTATGTTCTATTTATATCTGTAAATTAACCAATGATATCAAGACACACGGTCATGATTACAGACACCTGTGTGTGTCCTTTGACACTATATAAACAAGTGACCTGCAGTGTTTGCCATTATACCCTGATGAAGACAGCTTGTCTGTCGAAACATTGGTTATTAAATGATTGCGTCTGAGCTCCTAGAGTGTGCGGCTCTCCTTTTATTTTTCAAGTGTTCTACTCCGCTGGCCAGCACCTCGCCTAAACAGGTGTGTGTTTCTTTCGCCTCCAGGGACACTGAGAGGAACTAATCATGACAGATCACAATATAGGCCAGACAATGTAATGTGTTTTAGACTGAAATGGAGACGCAAAACCTAATTCAACTTCTTGTTTGATCTGGTTTACCTCCAGAGAAACACAGCTGTCACAAGTAGAGGTGGTCTGAGCTTCAGCCACTCTCATTTAGGTTAATATTTTGCACTTCGGGCTGTAACTGATCTCTCCAGCTGCTCTTCTACTTTATGACTGCCTCCCCCAAACCTCCTGCCTTAAACTGATTGGCCAGGGTTGGACAGCCTGATCTGAAATATGACATCACACACAAAATCCAGCCCACATGGAACCACACTCCACACAAGGTTACTTTAGGACATTGGGGTGGGTTGAAACACTACCTCTCCTCATGCAATAGGATGTGATCTTAATATTTAATGAGATCTCTAAAGTTGTAAATGTACCCATCTAGTCTGGTTCGGAGTCTTTAGCCAGCCCTGGGACAGGCCCAGATATAGAGCTCTTTCCTTTCCGTTCTGCTCCCTGCACACTCAGCCTTTAGCTCTCATCCCACAGGGGCAATATGTTTTAAACATGGGAATAAATTGTTCAAACTAGGTTCAAACTGCACCATATCGGCAAAAACATTTATAGCCGGGGTTTTTTAACCCAATTTTGTGATTTTACATGCGATATAGATTAAAACATTTGGGTTAACGGATGGAATCATAGAAATATATTATTTATATTAAGAAGCAAAGTGGAAAGAATCCTCATTCTTGATTGGAACAATCTGTTGAACACATCTGCCCTAACAGTATAGCGAATCTGACAGCGAGGAGTAACTCTGACATGGGGCAGGGATTTGTGTGTAGGAAGCAGGCGCAAGAGGAGAGAGGGAGAGAGACGACAAACAGGGTCAATTCTAAAAAACGGAAGTTACACGCACCTGAGTGGCGTTTCAAAGATGTTGCATGCGATATGATCTCTTGCGATATGATCTCTTGCGATATGGATATTGCACATGTCAATATTTAGCGATTAGGATGTGAATTTGGTGAGTTGTTCAACACTACTTCAAACCAACTTTTACTAGCCTTTTTGGTTGCCAGTGACACTAAGTTAAACCAACATTACATGTGACATCCAAGCTGACCCTACAAGTGAGCGGTATTCAGACTCAGAAATGTTGCATGTGTTGTATATAAATCATTGAGAGACATGTAAGGTCTCACATACATGAGAAATACACATTTCAAAGCACTTGGATCATAACACGTACAGAGGCTAATTTGATGATTCATTTCATTCATTGTGTTCTGTAGAAAGTTCAAATGTCATGTTTGGGTGCGAGGAAGGTCCACTCCATGACTTGCATAGACTACCTTTAGCAAAACGTTGAATACAAATATCATCAGTAAATACAAAATGCACTGTTTTGCTCGCAGAATATTAACACATTGTCTTCATCAGGAGAGAAATGTCTGCAATTGTGTTCACCGTGTCCGGCAATCAGTATATACTACTGCACAATATTCTAAACTATCCCATCAGTGTCATACCATGTACAATATATGGAAAGATCTGGAGAATGGGGACTGTCGGATTGTTGTGATTTTTACAAAATTGCAGACATGCAGAGAAACAAGTTGGGTTACTTATACGTAACTATGGGTTAGTCCTAGGTCATCATCTCCAACAAAGTGAACTTCCAATATAGAACATTGTTTTGGTGTGGATTGAGGCCTATATAGTATTATCAGTTGTTGTCCTCCACCTTTATTTATTTCTACTGTAGATTGTTTTTCTGTACCCCAATGAAAAGTCCACAAAACTACAAGCAAACCAATTTGATTGTGATGATACAAACATGGCATTCTTCACATTTGTTTCACATTCCTTTCAATAATAATAATAATAATAATAATATGTCTTTATTAACCTAAATTCAATGGAGCTGGACTGTGGCCACTGAATATGCATATGCATGGTCTGACTACCTGATTAGTGTGTATGTCTTTGTGAAGGTCTGATGGGAAGTAGATGGTTGACATGTAGGTGAGTGTTCTGATCAGAGACCCTCTGTCCAACTTCTGCACCATGCCATGGCCATAGTTTCCTATGGTATACAAACACTGATCACCATGTTAAAAACTTCTTATGGCTGGGGGCAGTATTGAGTAGCTTGGATGAATAAGGTGCCCAGAGTAAACTGCCTGCTACTCAGTCCCAGTTGCTAATATATGCATATTATTAGTATATTTGGATAGAAAACACTCTGAAGTTTGAATGATGTCTGTGAGTATAACAGAACTCATATGGCAGGCAAAAACCTGAGAAAAAATCCAACCCGGAAGTGGGAAATCTGAGGTTGGTCGTTTTTCAACTCATTCCCTATTGAAGATACAGTGTGATATTGGTCATGTTGCACTTCCTAAGGCTTCCACTAGATGTCAGCAGTCTTTAGAACCTTGTTTGATGCTTCTACTGTGAAGTGGGGGCGAATGAGAGGGGAGTGAGTCTGCCAGAATGCCTTGAACTCGTGACGCTCGTTCATGTGAGAGCGAGCTCTGTTCCATCGCATTTCTACAGACAAAGGAATTCTCCGGTTGGAACATTATTGAAGATTTATGTTACAAACATCCTAAAGATTGATTCTATACTTCGTTTGACATGTTTCTACGGACTGTAATGGAACTTTTGGACTTTTCGTCTGCTCGTGCGTCATGAAGTTAGATTACTGGGCTGAACGTGCTAACAACAAGGAGGAATCTGGACATAAATGATGGACATTATCGAACAAAACAAACATTTATTGTGGAATTGGGATGAAGATCCACATACACGCACACAAACACACACACAACACCACTGCTATAGCTCTCGCTACATGTGTTCCTCGATTGGACAAGATCTTAAAAGGCTTTCCTCTGCAAGCAATGATTCGTCTCAACGCCGTCAGGAACAAATCGGTATCCATGTTCATCAGTATATCCACATGTACAGCCTGGGTGGTCATGCACTTAAAGATGATGCACCATCTATTTTAATTTCTTTGGCCAATCTTGATAACATACGGTCCAAAGCAGTCCACGCCTGTAGAAAATAATGTGGTCTTGTAGACTGGCTTCGGCACTTCCTGCATTTGGTGCAACCAAGCTGGAAGCGATGGATACCTGCCTTCCCCCTCAGAATCCAGAACCCTTTACATACAACCGCAAACACTCTCTCTTGGCCCGGATGCCATAGCTGCTCGTCAATTTTTTTATCAGTAGCCTTGTGACTGGATAAGCTGGGTCAGGACCACTGGATGAAGGACGACAGGGCCCAGCTGATCACATCTCCAGAGGCGACTTCTAACATGGATCTGTCCGGTGTCGTTGTTGTACTCAGGGGCCACAGTCACCAGACGACTGCCCAGAGGGACTGGCTGAGACAGTGTCTTCCCATGTGTGATATCGTCAGCTAGATTGCTCTCCGTGTCCACGTAACAACAGGCCTGTGGATCCGTGAGATCCTGTATGTCTGTGACTCTTGTTCCAACAAATACTTTGTACCTGCAGGAGTCTGACTGGAGCCAAGTTAAGACAGTTGTAGAATCCCACCAGTATATGAAGTCATGGATCTCCAGGGTGAGTCCTCTTCTGAGGACCACGGTCAGCTGGGCACCGGTGAGTGAAGCGCAGAGCTCAAGTCTTGGCATCGACTGTTGTTGTTTCAGAGCCACTCTTGATCTTGCTGCAAGGACTGCCACTTGGATCCGTTAATTGGTGTCTTAAATGCAGAGGTATAAGACGGCACCTTACGCACACTCTGAGGCATCACTGAAGACATGGACACTTCTTGTGCTTGTTGGGAGGTCCATGTCGGTGCTGACTTAACACCTTGGCAGTGTGACCTGAGGCAGCTGTGGAAGTTTGTTCTCCCAAGTAAGCAATGCTTGGAGAAGATTTTCAGGTAGGTCTGGGTCATCCCACCCTCTTTTCTTGTCCCAAAGCCTCTGGACCACGACATTGGCCCTTCTGGTGTATGGAATGATGAAGCCGAGTGGATTCTACTGCCTGGCAAGGATTGATATATGTTGTGTATGGTGGGCTCAGTGTTCTTTATTTGACCTTGCTTGTAGCCAAGAGTGTCAGACAGACATTACCATCATAGTCCAAGGGTAAGCTCTTGGGGTTCCACGCCATCCTGGGGGAACTAGAGCGCACTGCTGTCTGACCTGGACTCTTTAGGTAGGTGTCTGATGACTCCTGGAAGGTTGCTGGCCCACTGGCGTAGGTTGAATCTGCCCTCAGCAAGGAGGTGTTTCAGCTTGTCCACCAGATTCTTGGCTATCCGCAGAGGGGAGGCTTGGTAGACAGTTTTTGTTTACATAGAAACAATGTTCTAGGGAGAGTGCACATTTTCTACGGGCTCGCTATGGTCGAACACATACTTCTGAAGGGTGAATGTGGCGCAGTAGGGACTACATGTCCTCCCAAAGGGAAGCCACTGCCACTCGTAGACAACAGGATGATCATCGTAGTATAGGTCTCGCCACAGAAACCGGAGAGGAGGCTGGTCTTCGGGTAGCAGGCAGACTTGATGGAACATACCTTTGATGTTGCATCTGATGGCCACAGAGTGTTACCGGACGCGCTGAAGGACTCGTCTAATTCAAGCTCTTGCCTCTGTAGTTGATAGACCAGTTGAATACGACTCTGTTCTTCCCACTGATAGGAATGTACCAACCATGGCACTCTGACTGCTGGTGAGGGTACCTTCTTGATGTGGCCGGACTCCACCAAGTTGTCAATCTCTGTGTTGTACACTGCTGCATTCTCTGGATCTTTTGACAGATGCTTCTCTGTCCCTCGCAGATGAGCCAGTACCTCCTTCGGAGCTTCTAAGTGAGAAATGTTCTTCTTCCACAAGAGGGGAGTGGCGTACCTTTGAACCCTGTCTTTGTAGCACTCGTGCTAGCGTTCTTGGTAGCGGTAGTGCTAGCGTTGACGTCATGGAGAATTTCAAGATGTTTCTTCTCACACATCTTGCGCTTTGCCTTGGGATTACAATTGGTGCTTCCAACAACTGTGATTTATCTTGATCCAGGATTCGATCTGTTCTTTGGAATGGATCTGGGAGTTTGTGCACTGATTCATTTGGTGCTTTATGGTATTACAGAATGGGCAATATTTCCTTGGCCTCTCCCAATGACCTTTCACTGCTCACCTACGTGGAAGATGGTGGTGGTCTTGGGAGAAGACTTGTCTTTACGCTGATCTTGGCATGAGCCAGGCTGGTCCCTGCCTTGGTCGCTGCTGAACTGCATGCCAGGATGGTTGGAATGGGTGTCTTGATCGGGTTCAACCATCTCTTGAAGCTGGCTCTTATGTCATGTGGCAGCTTAGCTAAGAGGCGGGAGAAGTATTGAGCCGCACCTCAGTTCCGTTCATCCATTGCTCCCTAGCTGTTCCAGCATGCCAACCAAGGCACTCAGCCTCAGAGAAAATGCCTTGATTTCACCACTCTAACCCTGCGATGCCTTGGTCGGGCTGGCCATACAGTTCTATGAGGGACTCCATGGTGTAGCTGTACAGTATGGGTTCCTGCTGTTGCTGTAGGAGTCTGCAATGAGCAAAGCCTCTTCCAAATTCAGGTGGTCCACTAGTACCTGATACTTGAAGCGCTCTGTTGCATCTACAGGAAGCACATTGTTGAGGGCAACCTTCAGCCTTGCAAAATCCTGTGGATCTTCATTGACAAAGTTAGGGATGGTAGGTGTTGGTTCACAGTAGGTGCGCTCCAGGCTGAACGGAGAAATTGTGTGGTAGCGGACATGTGAGTGCCAGCAGCAGCAGCGATCAGGTGAGGGCTGACGGTGACAATCATGTGAGGGTCTGACAGCAACAGTCAGGTGTAGGCTGATAGCGATCACGTGAAGTCGGCCCTCTAAGTGGCACTGTAGGGCTACGAGTACGGCAATGAGAAGACGACCTGTCTCGATGGTGCAATGGCTCACGGTGGAGAGGGTTTAATGGAGTAGGTGATGATGATGATGATGACTGGTCTGGGTTGGGGAGCTCTCTGATCCTGAGTTCTTCAATGAGCTGATTTATCTTATCACGTTTGTGACCGCAGTGTGTCCTCTTTGGTTGTTACCAGCTGTGACCGCTCAAGCTGGCGTTGATCTTTAATGATCTCTAGTCGAGATACACCTGCTGTGGGGGGGCCAGTGAGATGGCAACCGATGAAGATGCAGGTCAGCCTGGGTGCTGACTTGAATTGCTGGATACTCATTGAAGCAGATGAAGTTTGCTCTTCCAATAGCTCCATTATCTCATGTCTCAACTTCTCACATTCCTCTCCAATTAGCTGCAGGCACGTTGTGACTGTTCTGGAAGAACAGGGCACTTCTCTCATCTCGCGCAGAAAGGTAGCTAGCTGGTGCTTGTCTGGTTATGTGAGGAAATAATTCATTCCACAGCCTCCTCTTGGTCTCACTCGTTGGAGTGGTGTGTTGTTTGTGTGTTGTTGTGCGTGCCTTGTCAATTAGACAATGTGGGGGCTGAGTCTGGCGGCTGGGACAAACCACAACTTGTGGAGGATCTTCTCTGGTGACTGGCATCCTTGGGCTGTGGCAGTTACTGCATCCGGATCCTAAGGACCATGAAAATATACACTGAGTATACCAAACATTAGGAACACCTTCCTAATATTGAGTTGCACCCCCCCCCCCTCCCTTTTGCCCTCAGAACAGCCTCAATTCGTCAAGGCATGGACTTTCCACACGGATGCTGGCCAATGTTGACTCCAATGTTTCCCACAGTTGTGTCAAGTTTTCTGGATGTCCTTTGGGTGGTGGACAATTCTTGATACACACAGGAAACTGTTGAGTGTGAAAAACCCAGCAGTTTTGCAGTTCTTGACACAAACCGGTGCGCCTGGCACCTATACCATACCCCGTTCAAAGGCACTTACATTTTTGGCCTTGCCCATTCACCCTCTGAATGGCACAAATACATAATCCATGTCTCAAGGCTTAAACATCCTTATTTAACCTGTCTCCTCCCCTTAATTTACACTGATTGAAGTGGATTTCACAAGTGACATCAATAAGGGATCATAGCTTCCACCTGCATTCATCTGGTCAGTCCATGGCATGGAAAGAGCAGGTGTCCTTAATGTTTTGTACACCCAGTGTATGTTTTTTTATAGGAATTCGAAGGACCAAAAATAAATAAGGATAGAAAACTTAGGTGCTGGGTTAAGGCCGGTAGGAACCACCAATGTGTCTGTCCAGAACATGAGGAAGAATTGTTTCCAGTTCAAGGTTTTTAATGCACACACATACAACACCACTATCTCTGATACGAAATGTGGTTCTGTTTAAAGCACAATTTGGGAAAATATGACTATTTACATGTCAACAAACTAAACAGTCAATGTGGACCCAAACACATGCTAGATGCACAAATAATGTATATATATATATATATATATATATATATATATATATATATATATATATATATATATATATATATATATATATATATATATATATATATTATAAAACACAATAAGCATGGAAAAGCCTAGCACCACAGAGGAATGCTAACAAATGCTAATCACAAATAAGCATGCTAAATAGTAATGCATTTGGATTGCAATACTAATGCTAACATTCATGATAGCAGGAGTATGCATATGGTACATATTTATAACAGACACTATTTAGCTCCAAAAAACAAGACATAAAGATTTAGGCACTTACATTTAGCTGCACACACAATAAAACATCAGAAAAAATAAATTCCCCAGGAGGTAGAATAAGCAGAAGGGCAAAAAAAGATTTGGTCATCAGGATGGAAAACTACTGACTGAATAAGGCCCTGCCTGGTGGGGTCCTACCCTAAGTCCTGTGAATAGAGACTGCTGACTGGCTAATAAAATAATGATGATTGGCATGACCTTATTCCAATAAGAAAACTAAAATAATTTGGGGTCTTGAATAGGAGATGAGCTGACTGTTTTTACAGTTACTGATCTTGGAACTCGTTGGAGGTTTTTATAGACAGAGGGTGTATGTCAATTCTTTGGGTTTGTGTACAAATGTACCATGGCTGTGCTTAGCTCTTGGAATCAATTCAAAAAGTGCCGATCTGTCTGCACACTCCAAGTAACACACAGTGCATGTAGTCAGGGACCATTCCATTGATCAAGTCAAACTTTGGTAAACCTAAAATGGCAAATGAGTCCTTTATGCGCAATAGTCTGCCCTTATGTCGCAGCTATTTCTCCTAACTTCACAGTGGTTCTGTTGTTCGGTTTCTCATCTAAACATTCCAATTCCCTTGTGTGTTGCAGACCAGGGTGAAGGCATAGTCCACAACCATAATCTCCATGAAATAGTTTGAAGTTCTGTAGTAATGGTCTTGCTAATGCATCACAAACACAACATAATGTGTGCACCTTCTGTCATGTTGACTGTCTTCAAACTCCCTGTCATAAATTAGCCAAGGCGCAGCATGCATGTAATTCCACATCTTTAATAGGAGTGAAACCTTCACAAAAAAACAGGTAAACAGAAACCGCCCGTAGCGCACAAAAACACTCACAGAAAACAAATAATTACCCGCAAACACAGGTGGGACAAAAGCTGCCTAAGTATGATTCCCAATCAGAGACAACGATAGACAGCTGCCTCTGATTGGGAACCATACCCGGCCAACAAAGAAACAGACAAACTAGAATGCCCACCCAAATCACACCCTGACCAAACCAAATAGAGAAATAAAAAGGCTCTCTAAGGTCAGGGAGTGACACCTTCACGTGTCTCCATGACTGTTCACTGGGATGCTGCCACTCAAAGCAAGTCTGTAAAAGAGTGGCACATTCCTCCACAAAAGGTCATATCTGGCTTTTTGGATCCAAACCACAAGTCGCACAAAAGCACATGCTTATCTTTACTTTCTGGGAGTGTCTTAATGACAACACAATACTGGCGAAATACTGAATTTGGAGGACTGAACGACTGGTACACAATCACAATTAAATGTTAGGGACAAGACATCATCATCACAGTTTGCCTTCAAGGGCTGATGTAAAGTGCCATCCCCTATGTCACGTATTACATGTCTGTGTCATGTGTCAATTTAAATGTTTGAATATGAAATTATTTGTGATGGGATGAAATGTGATTTTAGCTTCTAAAATGTGAGAATTGGGTTTTCATGAGTGTATTAGGCCCGACTCAGTGGCCTGCCCACGTGAAGAGACATAGGTTGTAAACTATGAAACACACCCCTTTTCTCCCTCCACTATAAAAAACCTTGACGAAAATGTAACCTCCTGTTCCGAGGATGTGAGGACGACGATCCGATGTCAGAATGGTTCAGATAATAACTACAGAACAAAGACAACATCAGCGTGAGCTTTGGTTGCGAATGGTATGAACTTTGAACTCTTATTCACTACAGAAGGGATACCTCCTAGCCGTTGAGTTAGCAACAACAGCTGCAAACGAGGGTTAGGAAGGAATAGACAGAGTATCCTGTCTATCACACAACGACAATACTACAACGTATCCAATTGACCACCAGAGACATTCTTCAAAGGACAAAGGACTCGGTTTGGCAACACGGCCTTCCATCTACCACCAACCTACCGAAGCACAGCTCAGAGTAAATATTTATTGCATTTTCCTTTTCCAAATGGGCTGTAATTTAGAATGCATAAGATACTGTATTTACGATAGCACAGCTTCTTCCTTTGGTCCTCAGTCTCCCCGCTCTTTCACTCAAACCCAGCCCTTTTCTTTTGTGTAACCAGCTGTCATATCTGTTCCGCCCACTAGGGACGTTTTCCTTTATGATGTAATTTGTAATCAAGGTTGAATTAATTCTTTGTATATGTAATTCTGTGTGATTAGTTAAGTATTTAGTAAATAAATAATTAAACCCAATTTTTAATTGCTGATTCAACTGTTAGCCGGGGGTTCGTGAAGATAACCGAGAATTTACAACTTTCAGATGAGACTGAATTAAGGTGACGATTAATATTGACTGCTATTGATGTAAAATATTACTAGGTCCTTAAGAGTATATTCGGAAGATAACAGCTCTATAAATATTATTTTGTGGTGCCCCGACTCTCTAGTTAATTACATTTACATGATTAGCTCAATCATAGAATAGCATGTCATATCACTTAATCCGGCATAGCCAAAGACACACCAACTGTCATCAGCACATAAACATACTGTAGATCATGCATACCCTGATTGTCAAGAAGATCTTTCAGTTGATCCTTCAATGGGACATTGATAAAGAAATGTCCTTCCTCTAAACTGTCTTTCACTGTTACAGATGTGGAACAGGACACACGTGAGTGCTTCTACTTTAGTTTGTGAATTGCCATGGTACTGTTGACATTCTCTGCAGTAAAGATGACGTTCATGTTGATCTACAATACCAGCTAGTGGTTTCTCAAAAACATACATGCTTTCTGGACCTGCACTTGTCCCCAGCAGAATGTAACCGTAGAAGTGTCAGCAGGTCTTCCACAAACACACCAGTAGCGTCGTGTCTGAAAGCAAAGTAGAGAATCAAGATGCGACTTCGGTCTTCTGTAAGTCCATATGAGTGGGGCATCCCAATATCCTCTGTTTCTTGTGGGACCTTGTCCGACAAGTGGTAGGAAACAATATTAGAAGTTTAATTATGTCGGTACAGTTTGATTTTGATTTCTGCTATTGATCCTGTGTTTGGTTTGTCATTTCTGCATCACTGACAATCTAATCATTACCAACAACTCATTAGAAAACATGCCAATAATGTTATCATATGAAGGCTTTACTCTGTTAGGTGCTCTCATATATATATATATACAACACAGTAGCTTATCCAACACTGTAGCTTGTCCAAACAGTAAAATATGTTGGTATTACCACAGGATCAACTAGTAGTCTCACTCTCTCATATATATATAACAAAGTATTGAGATAAACGTTTGTTATTGACTAAATACTTATTTTCCACCATAATTTGCAAATAAATTCATAAAAAATCCTACAATGTGATTTTCTGGATTTTTTTCTCAAATTTTGTCTGTCATAGTTGAAGTGTACATATGATGAAAATTACAGGCCTCTCTCATCTTTTTAAGTGGGAGAACTTGCACAATTGGTGGCTGACTAAATACTTTTTTGCCCCACTGTATATAACCCACTATTGTTATTTACTGCTGCTATTTAAGCATTTGTTATTCTTCTCTTATGTTGGGGGGGTATTTTCTTAACTGCATTGTTGCTTCACGGCTTGTAAGTAAGCATTTCACTGTAAGGTCTACCTACTCCTGTTGTATTCGGCGAAAGTGACAAACAACATTTGATGTGATCCTGACAAGTTTCCCAGTCCCTGCCGTTGAAAAACATCCTCACAGCATGATGTTGCCATCACCGTGCTTCACCATAGGGATTGTGCCAGGTTTCCACCAGAAGTGATGCTTGACATTCAGACGAGAGTTCAATCTTGGTTTCATCAGACATGATAATCTTGTTTCTCATGGTCTGAGTCCTTTGGTGCCTTTTGGCAAACTCCAAGCGGGCTGTCATGTGCCTTTTGGCTTCCGTTAGGCTTTTATGGTGCTGTCCACAGATGAACTCTGGAGCTCTGACAGAATGACTATCGGGTTCTTGGTCACTTACCTGACCAAGGCCCTTCTCCCCCTGATTGCTAAATTTGGCCAGGCAGCCAGCTCTAGGAAGAGTGTGGGTGGTTCCAAATGTCTTCCATTCATGAATGATGGAAGCCACTGTGTTCTTGGGGTCCTTCAATGCTGCAGAAATTGTGGTATCCTGTCAAAGGTCTGTGCTTTGACACAATCTTGTCTCGGAGCACTACAGACAATTATTTTGACCTCATGGCTTGGTTTTTGCTCTGACATGCACTGGACCTTATATAGATAGGTGTGCCTTTCCAAATCATGTCTAATCAATTGAATTTACCACAGGTGGTCTCCAATCAAGTTGTAGAAATATCTCAATGATGATAAATGGAAACAGGATGCACCTGAGCTCAATTTTGAGTCTCATAGCAAAGGGTCTGAATACATATGTAAATAAGGTATTTCAGATTTTTTTACATTTCAATTAGCAAAAAGTGTTTTTGTTTTGTCATTGTGGAGTATTGCGTGTAGATTGATGAGTATGTTTTTATAAATCCCGTTTACAATAAGGCTGTAACGTAACAAAATGTGGAAAAAGTCAAGGGGTCTGAATACTTTCCGAATGCCCTGTATACATTACCAGTCAAAAGTTTAAACACACCTACTCATTCAAGGGTTATTATTTATTTGTACTATTTTTTACACTGTAGAATAATAGTGAAGACATCAAAACTATATAATAACACATGGAATTCATGTAGTAACCAAAAAAGTGTTAAACAAAAAACCCTGACTGGTACTGTATATATGCTATATGTTTCTAATCGTAATTGTCATGGGTTTGTATATGTTGACTTACAAAAACAATATGAAACCTAATAGGAAAACATTTATTTTGGAGAGGTTACATTGTCAGAACATACACTTTTCTTACAATATTCATAGATGACTCATAATTCTTATACACTATATACACAAAAGTATGTGGACACGCTTTGAAATGATTGGATTTGGTTATTTCAGCCACACCCGTTGATGACCGGTGTATAAAATCGAGCACACAGCCATGCAATCTCCATAGACAAACATTGGCAGCAGAACGTGGCACCGTCATAGGATGCCACCTTTTCAACAAGTCAGTTTGTAAAGTTTCTGCCCTGCCAGAGCTGCCCCGGTCAACTGTAAGTGCTGTTATTGTGAAGTGGAAACGTCTAGGAGCAACAACTGCTCAGCCACAGAGTGGTAGGCTACACAAGCTCACAGAACGGGGCCGCTGAAATGCGTACTGCGTAAAAATGGTCTGTCCTCGGTTGCAACGATCAATACCAAATTCCAAACGTCCTCTGGAAGCAACGTCAACAGAATAACTGTTCGTCGGGAGCTGAAATGGGTTTCCATGGCCGAGCAGCCACACACAAGCCTAAGATCACCATGGGCAATGCCAAGTGACAGATGGAGTGGTGTAAAGCTCGTTGCCATTGGACTCTTGAGCAGTGGAATAGCGTTCTCTGGAGTGATGAATTATGCTTCACCATCTGGCAGAAGAACGCTATCTGCCCCAATGCATGGTGCCAATTGTTAAGTTTGGTGGAGGAGGAATAATGGTCTGCGGCTGTTTTTCATGGTTCAAGCTTCTTAGTTCCAGTGAAGGCAAATCTTAACGCTACAGCATATAAAGATATTCTAGACGATTCTATGCTTCCAACTTTGTGGCTACAGTTTGGGGAAGGCCCTTTCCTGTTTCAGCTTGACAATGCCCCCGTACACAAAACGAGGTCCATACAGAAATGTTTTGTAGAGATCGGTGTGGAAGAACTTGACTGGCCTGCACAGAGCCCTGACCCTAAGTCCATCGAACACCTTTGGTATGAACTGGAATGCCGACTGTGAGCCAGGCCTAGTGGCTAAATGGAAGCGAGTCCCTACAGCAATGTCCCCAAATCTAGTGTAAAGCCTTCCCAGAAGAGTGGAGGGGGGGCCCAACTCTATATTAATGCCCATGAGTTTGGAATGAGATGTTCAATGAGCAGGTGTTCACATACTATTGGCCATGTAGTGTATTTTGTCTCATATGTAATACCATATCTATGTAGGAAAATCACAACAATCATGTATTCAAGTGCGTTAGTCACAAAAGACATAAGTTAACACATACAGAAATACAAAACTGACATATAAGGCAAAACATAAAAAAATCTTAAGACACATTTTGTACAAATGATCTTCTGCCATATAAGATTCTTAGTTGATTTTCATTATTATTTTCTATATAGGTAAGTACATGACCCACTTCATAAAGGATTCAATACAGAGATGCTCTTCAATTTCATGCCTTTAAAGCACACAATGTCCACACTAGGCAAACGTCCATGGGTTCCATGGATGAAAGTCCATACAGCAGGAGAGCTCAAGTGTAACCAATGGTCAGCATTTCGACCAATTTCTGTCCATTGAAGTCTATCCAGGCCGCAACCATGATATCATGGAACGTGTTAGACTCTAGACTGGCTACCAATGTCCCATGCACAGCAGACTGCTACCCCCGCCATAGTGAACTATTTCAGGATGCTTCAAAGACTGTGAAAGGTGAAGGTATATCTTGTCATTACTCCCAGCCAGCAGATATGATCTATACAAATAGTGAAGTACTAGAGGGGAGAAAGTCTGATAGACATAATGTGTGTGTCAAAAGACCCACATTCCCACCACTAACAGAGGATTACCTGTTTGAAAAAGTCCTATCCTTCATGACATCTTCAGATGCAGTTAATTCAACCTTCGGGGGTAGACTTGGGGGTAATTCAAATGTGGTATTTCATCGCCGCCTGCTGCAAGCTTTGGGGAATGAAAGTCTCTCTCGTGCACAAGATACGTCACGCCCTGATCTGTTTCACCTGTCCTTGTGCTTGTCTCCACCCCCCCTCCAGGTGTCACCCATCTTCCCCATTATCCCCCTGGGTACTTATATTTGTTCTCGGTTTGTCTGTGGCCAATTTGTCTTGTTCGTTCAAGTCAACCAGTGGTTTTGCTCAGCTCCTGCTTTTCCCCCAGTCTCGCTTTCCCTAGCAGTCCTGGTTTTGACCCTTTCCTGTCCCAACTCTGAGCCCGCCTGCATGACCACTCTGCCTGCATGACCACTCTGCCTGCCCTTGACCCTGACTGCCGTCCTGTACCCTTGACCCTACTCTGGATTATCGACCCCTGCCTGCCATAACCTGTCGTTTGCCTGCCCCTGTAATAAACATGGTTACTTCAACACAGTCTTCATTTGGGTCTTACTTGAAACGTCGTACTCTGTGAGGTAAGCATGGTGTTTGGGAAAGGGACATTAGTTGCAGCACTGCAGCCAAGAGACCGAAACTTCAACAGACACAAGGACATGCATCCCAAAACAAGAGGCTAGGCAAGGACTTCTGGGTGGGGTGTTTGTCAGCGCCTATCACTTCGGATTAGAAACTGTCCCTGATCAGCTACTTTATATCAGAAACAGCCTGTGATAGTCCTCTGCGTATATAAAACAATGAACAAATGACATTTCTGAACTACTTTAATCTTTGTTTTGTTAAATAATGAATCCTTGAATGGCAGATGTTTTTCGTAGAGGGGAAAGCCAAAACACGTCCTTGTTTTACCCTGGATCCCATACATGTGGGTTATCTGCAGCTGGGTGAAGCTTTGTCTAATGATAATAATATTATAATCAATATCACACTTCCTAATAGAAATGTCATATTACCAAAAAAGAAAATGAGATTAACATCCAAGAAAAAAACATGAGAATGTTGGAGGATAAACATGTCTGAGAAAAATGACATACAGTCGGCCTATGCACTGAAGTTCCTTCCACTTGACCTAAAGTAGTCAGGGTGGAGTTGTTTTATTATTTCCTTCCACTTGACCTAAAGTAGTCAGGGTGGAGTTGTTTTATTATTTCCTTCCACTTGGCCTAAAGTAGTCAGGGTGGAATTGTTTTATTATTTCCTTCCACTTGACCTAAAGTAGTCAGGGTGGAGTTGTTTTATTATTTCCTTCCACTTGACCTAAAGTAGTCAGGGTGGAATTGTTTTATTATTTCCTTCCACTTGACCTAAAGTAGTCAGGGTGGAATTGTTTTATTATTTCCTTCCACTTGACCTAAATTAGTCAGGGTGGAGTTGTTTTATTATTTCCTTCCACTTGTTAAAATGATGAGTCTGCAGTGTTAATCCAATCACTCACTTCCTCAATACAGGTGGCTGCCCTTCCCTGGCCCATTTGGACAACATGTGCCACCACATGAACCATAGTTACCTTTCATCAGCAAGGTTGGATGAATGATGGGCAAATCCTTCATATATACAGTCATTGTGCAAATCACATTCTGAAGGATATCTTCACACTTGCATAGGTCATGCCATTTGTCTTGGCCGTGGCCATATATGGGCAATTCCACAGTGCAAGGATAGCCCAAACCGGTCATTTTGGGCAAGGATGTCTGGCATATCTTCGAAATGTGTATCCAAAATAATTACTTAAAAATAATAATTAAAGTTGTGAAATGTTTGACATTTTGGCCATACCCAGGCCTTCTCCAAAGATATTTTTATTTTATTTTTTTTATTTTTTTTTATTTCACCTTTATTTAACCAGGTAGGCTAGTTGAGAACAAGTTCTCATTTGCAACTGCGACCTGGCCAAGATAAAGCATAGCAGTGTGAACAGACAACACAGAGTTACACATGGAGTAAACAATTAGCAAGTCAATAACACAGTAGAAAAAAATGGGCAGTCTATATACAATGTGTGCAAAAGGCATGAGGATGTGTCTGTAGATGCTAAAAAGCCATAAAACTTACCGTGTGTTCTGAAATACGAGAAGTGTTTAGGTAAAGAATACACCTTTTTGCATGAATTTATGGACAAAGAAAAATGTTAACATAAATATCTCAAAAGTTCCCTTTTTGATGCTCTTAATTATTAGACATATTGTTGTAAAGATATTCTACAAATAAATCACATTTCCAGTGGGCTCTCTGCTACTTTTGAAGTGAGAGCTATGGAAATCTGACATGTTTGAAGAGCATAGCATTACAAACAATATGTCTAAAAACACTTGAGTTAATTAATATTTGAAATGATCCATAAATTCATGCAAATGAATTGAACGCTTAATCTAAACACTACTCATATTTCAAACAACGGTAACATTTAAGGTGAGAAGAAATCTGGCGTAGTAGCATTTACAGACACATTTAAGTGTCTTAAAGAAGGCCTGAGCAAGGCCAAAATGACACAAATTTCACAACTTTAATACAATTTCTCAATAATCATATTGACTTCAAATGTATGCCAAACATTTTTCCCCCAAAAGGACCTTTCCATGGAATTAATTTCAGGAAGATCCAAAACCTCAAATATTTGGGCCATCCTGGCATGGAATTGCCCACATACATTAATCTAGTTGTCCGGGGCTGACACTGAAGGTAGGTAATTAACATGGCAGGTTAGGATAATTAGGTCAAGGTTAGGAAAAGGGTTAGCTAAAATGTTCCCTGTTATACCCAGGCCTGCCCTGAGAACAGTCTTGGTTTCCACTAATGCGATTCTGCGCTGTTTACGTTCTTCCTCCTAAATAAAATAGCCACTGTCCTAAAGAAACCCCACAAAGACGGAGAACAATGGATAGAGAGAGGAACTGAAGAGACAACTCCAGAGGAGGACGAATAAGCATATTGGGCTCAATGAAGTGATCATTGGGAAGAGTTCCTTCTGATTTTTAAAAAACCGATCAGATATTTTGTTGTTGATATGAGAGATCACAACTTTTTGAAGATCATAGATAAGTCAGAAAAAATGTTGTCAATGTGAAGTATCTGTTTGCGTATGGATTCTCTGTATTCTTCACCAGTCCGAAATATGAACGATTGTGTCATTTGGTAAGAAATAAATGTAGGGGGTCAATGCAACACAATTTGTACAGTACAGGTCGAAGGTTGTCTGTCACGCGATCAGCTTTTCACCTTATTTCTTCAACATTGACTGGTTCATTCTGTGCAACATTTCACCCTTGAGGATTCTCGTTGGGCACATTTCATTAGAGACGGGCAGTCGCCCCAGTCTGCAGTTTCTTAATAACTCAGACCAGAGATGAGGCAATGCCATTAATTTAACTTGTCATTTTTTTCACGCATAAAAAAAAGCCAGACATTGCATATTTCTGGTACTCATTATTACGAAATAACTACATAACTAATTAAAACAAAATAATCCATGATCTCCTTATTACAAGAAAGATAACTTCCTAACTATGGGTGTCCCGACATGGCCATACTTGTATTTGTAATCATATCCGTAAATTTACATTTGATATTCGGGATAGGACGATACTCGTGATCAGAAAAAACGTAAGTGTTTTAATATGCCTAAATAGATGTTGGCTAAATACCTCTGCATGTTCACACAGCAACAAATATGCAGATTAGAAGCAGCACATAGGAGGGATGCATAGCCTACGTTACAGCCTTATTCTAAAATAGAATATCAAAAATATGTATATATACACACACAATCTACATACAATACCCCATAATGACAAAGTGAAAATAGGTTTAGACATTTTTGCAAATGTGTGTATGTATGTATATATATATATATATATATTTTATCCCTAATTACTTTGCTATGAGATTCGAAATTGTGACCAAGAACCCGATGGTCACGCTCAGAGCTCCAGAGGTCCTCTGTGGAGATGGGAGAACCTTCCAGAAGAACAACCATCTCTGGAGCACTCCACCAATCAGGCCTTTATGGTAGAGTGGCCAAACGGAAGCCACTCCTCAGTAAAAGGCACATGACAGCCCGCTTGGAGTTTTCCAAAAGGCACCTAAAGGACTCTCAGACCGTAACACAACTCATGCAAATTATAACAGTGAAAAGGTAACAGTGAGAAGAAAAACCACAGACAACTTAACTCTACCATCAAACACTCAGGGTTTATTTTTAAACACAAGGTAAAGGGGGGCGGGAAAAGGGGCTGAGCTGGACCCAAGGAAAGAAATAATAAATATCCAAAATCACCCCTAAGCTAGACTAGTCTGCTTAAAGAACAGCTAGCTAACTAACCAAAAATACAGTGGGTGGTTCGCCCAATTCTAACTAGTGTATTTAGACAAAGTTTACCTACGGGTAGTGTATGCCCATGGGCGACGTGTATTTGTACCCCCTTTTCCCACCATCAAACAAACAGTCAATCACTGTAACAAAACTTCCATAATTCCGGACAAATGTGACATGTATGAACAAAAAAACAAAAGGGAGCTCAATCCAAAGAGAGAGAGAGAGAGACATGGTGAGAGATTGAGACAGAGAGATCGAACTCCAGAGAAAACATGTGACTGGGTTTTTAAACCAAGGGAAAGGGGATGGAGCAGGTGTCTTCTGATTGATGACTGATTGTGGAATGATGATTGCCACCTGTGAGGGGAGGAAGGAGAGAAAAGAAACACACAGGATACTTGTATCATTAACACTCCCACCCTTAAAAGAGCAACCCATGGGGATTGCGACCAAAGTATTTACAAAACATACAAAAATCATCATTTTTTACACACGAGACAAAGCATCTGCTAATACATTCTCAGAACCCTTTGTGGCGGATCTCCAAATTATAGTTCTGCACAATAAGCGCCCAACGCATAAGGCGCTGGTTCTGGTTGTACATCCGGTGGAGAAACACTAAGGGGTTATGGTCAGTATATACGATCACTGGTAGGGCACTGGAACCAATATATACTTCAAAGTATTGCAGAGCTTCTTGTTCGATGGTTGCATAGTTTGTTATTTTTCACAAAAACACTCCACTCTTGTCCTGCTGCAGTAGAACAGCACCAGTACCTCTGGCACTAGCATCTACCTCAGCGGCTCATGAGCAAGGTCCTAAAACCGCACCAAGCATACGCCGCAGCTTATTTAGATGACGTGGGGATCTACAGCCCAGATTGGGAATCCCACTTACCCCGGGTACAGGCAGTGTTAGACGCCCTTAGAAAGGCAGGGCTTACGCCGAACCCTGCCAAGTGTTATGTGGGGTTAGAGGAAACAGAGTATGTGGGATACACTGTGGGAAGATAGTTAATCAAACCCCAACGTAAGAAGGTGGAGGCAATTAGAGAATGGCCAAAACCAGTAAATAAGAAGCAGGTTCGAGCCTTCCTAGGGCTGACCGGTTACTACCGGAAGTTCATCCCAAGTTATGCCACAGTGGCCGCCACACTTACCGACATGACTAGAGCCAGAGGGCCAAACATGGTCAAATGGGATGAAAGGGCCACCAAAGCATTTAGGACATTACAGGAGGCTCTCTGCTGTAATCCAGTGCTGGTGGTACGAGACTTTGAGAAAGAGTTTGTGGTTCAGACGGATGCCTCAGAGGTCGGCTTGGGAGCAGTGCTATCCCAAGAGGTAGAAGGGGTGGAACACCCCATCCTGTTTTTAAGCAGGAAGCTGGAACCACTGGAAACCAACTACGCAGTCATTGAGAAAGAGGCGCTGGCAGTAAAGTGGGCTCTAGAAAGCCTGAAATACTACCTGCTGGGGCGCCACCCGCATGCACGCATATTTTGCTGCGGTAGCCCGACCTAGGGGGTCGGATCTAGGGGGGAGTAGTGTGGCAAAGAAGGGGGTCGAGTGATCATGTGAGAGCAGAACTAATAAACGGGCTCTGCCCGATCACTAAAATGGCTACCCCAATCAGAACTACAAAAACACGTAGAGAAAGAGACAATAGATATTGGCTGGATTTACCGTGTATGAGCTGGACTGTTTTGGACGTACCTGTTGGCGTTTGGACCTGGACCTACCGAGAACCCGATTTGGCTGGTGAATCCACACCCTTCCTCCAACCCCTAAAAGCAGCACTCCAAGACATAGCCATCACAACCCTACCAGACGTTATGATAGGGTGACTTCAAACCTTGAGCTGTAAAGCGGGGATGCAAACTAGTCACAATTTGAATACAAAAGCAGGTGTATTAACATTGTAACAATACAGCAAGCAGAAAAATACTCACAAAACGATTTCTCGTTAACTACTAAAACTATCTAATGGGAGTACAGCAAGCAAACAACGAGTCGTGGCGGAAAGGACCACGAGAGTGTTTTTATAATTCAAATGCATTTACTTACTTAAAGGGGTGGTTTATTGAAAGAATACTTTTAACCTCATTAGAACATTTGTCTAGGCATGAGTTTTTACCAGAAAGTTTTTAGGTTAGTTGGATCAGTATTTAGACTTCAGCAATTTTATTTCAAAATCCGACATTTACGATTGTATGAAAAACGATATGTATTTATCCTCACTTATGCAACAAATGTTGTCTCGTTATTGACTTGCCCTAAAACAATCTGTTTTGCTTTAACCTCTCTGGGATATGTGGGACGCTAACGGAGCGCCAATGCAGAGCGCCAAATTCAAATAAATTACTATAAAAATCAAACTTTCATTAAATCACACATGCAAGAGAACAAATTAAAGCTACACTTGTTGTGAATCCAGCCAACATGTCAGATTTCAAAAAGACTTTTCGGCGAAAGCAAACGATGCTATTATCTGAGGGTAGCATCTCCGTAAAAGAAAGAGAGAAACCATATTTCAAACGTAGAAATAAAAATATAATTCATGCCTTACCTTTGACGAGCTTCTTTTGTTGGCACTCAAATATGTCCCATAAACATCACAAATGGTCCTTTTGTTCGATTAATTCCGTCGATATATATCCAAAATGTCCATTTCTTTGGCGCGTTTGATCCAGCAAAAAACACCGGATCCAACTTGCTCAACGTGACTACAAAATATCTCAAAAGTTACCTGTAAACTTTGCCAAAACATTTCAAATGACTTTTTTAATTCAACTTTAGGTATTTTTTTACGTAAATAATCGATAAAATTGAAGACGGGATGATCTGTGTTCAATACAGGAGTAAAACAAACTGAAGCATGCTTGCTGGTCACGCGCCTCTATCTATCAGTACACTTCAAGTGACCCTCGTTCAAGATGGCCGTACTTCTTTATTACACAAAGGAATAACCTCAACCAATTTCTAAAGACTGTTGACATCCAGTGGAAGCGATAGGAACTGCAAGAAGGTCCCTTTAGAAATCCTGAATCCCAATGAAAACACATTGAAAAGAGAGTGACCTCAAAACAAAATCTGAATGGTTTGTCCTCGGGGTTTCGCCTGCTAAATAGGTTCTGTTAAACATGATTCAAACAGTTTTAGAAACTTCAGAGTGTTTTCTATCCAAATCTACTAATAATATGCATATCTTATCTTCTGGGGATGAGTAGCAGGCAGTTGAATTTGGGCATGCATTTCATCCGGACATGAAAATACTGCCCCCTGTCACCAAGAAGTTAAAACATGTTACAAAAATCGACCTGCTAGAGGTAATGTTTTCTTCAGTTTGTGTCATCTGGTTGATACTCTTCCTCTTGATTCAAAGATTTGTATGTAAGTTCTCACTCTGACCTAAGTCGCAGCTCGGTGCGAATTAATCAAAAATGACTTTAATGACTTTAAATGATTTTAATGAAAAAATGACCGATATCATTGGGAAATATTAGGCTAGGTAAATATTTTACCAAAGTAATCTTCGAGATTTTAACTGCAAGGGCTATTGCAGTGAATGGAGGCACCGTTGGTGTCTTTTGAAGGTATTGATGATCAACTTTGACTTTAAATTGGGTTTCTATGGGAGAGGGAGAAGTAGAATTTGCTGATGAGCTAAACTAAATACTGATCCAACCAACCTAAAAACTGTTTCTGGTGAAGGCTAATGCCTAGGAAAATGTTCTAGTGAGATTAAACAGATTTTTTTGATGAACCACCCATTTAACATAGTTGATGAAAACATTAAACAAGGAAATACAACAGTTTTAATTTCAAGATAATACTTTATGAACAAAGCATTTATCTGAGCATGAATCTGAGAGGATGGCAGAGAACATATGTTTGACTAAGTCCAAAACTCAATTCTAATATACTGTACTTAGAAAAGGGGGAAAGATAGAAGGGGAGAGTGACAAAGCGAGGGAGACAGAGAGATAAAGAATGAGATAATAGTTGTATAGTTACCACTAGTGCTGGGGATAGGACTACAACCATCATCAATGGTGACGACGTGACAATGTCAAAAACAATGTTTTGTTCAATTTGCAGTCGACTCGAGAAATTCTGTTTTCAGAAACTTTTTATAATCCCGGATGGTGATGTTAATAATCTATTCATGTGTGTGTTCTGCAAAGTCCTAATATCGGTAGCAAAAATGGTTTTGTCCGAATACTCGGCATACCCCTATTAAAGACATGCTGGGGAGATGATTGCCCTAACAAGACAAGGTTTTTTTTTGAACAGGTGCACACAAACTGGAAGAGAGCAAATACTAATATTAAAATACTGTATTGATTTCAGATATTAATGTTTGAAATATTCTAATATCATGCAACAAAAAAACAATGTTTCTGTCACCGACAAAGGAAAGTTTGAATACATATTGTTGATAACTACTACAGTACTCTCATTGAAGGAATAATGTGTAATTTAAATGGCCAAAAGCAGGGTTTTGTAGTTTATTTAATTTAATTATTACAAGTGTGAATGTATGTGTGTAACCTGATCTAAAAAGGCTCTGTTGGTTAGAGTTGCAACAAGACTGTTGATTAATTTGATCTTGGGTCAACTAATCTTTAAACATATTTAATGAAATATCTTAAAACCCTTTTTTTTTCTCCACAGCCTTTTATTTGTTCTAAACCAGATGGAGGAGAAGGATGTCTTTAAAATAATTTAGGAAATGAGCTTTAATGCCCAAAATATTTCTGGAGGAGTTCAAGATTTAGGTTTAAAACACTTCTTGTTGTGCTCAAAGGGAGTAACTTGAAGCTAAGGCCTAACTTTGATTTGTTAACTAATGAAAAAGTATTAAAATTGATCATCTTTCAAAAAAATGATTTCCATCCCAAAGTCAACTTCTTAATGTACACTGAACAAAAACATTTCAAAACCACCATAGTTATTTCTGTAGGGATCACTATAAGATTGTTTTAATATTACCATAAGATATACTATTAGTATATCTTTGTATATTGTATAGTCGAAGTATAATATTAGTTATTGCTATAGTATCACTATAAGAAGATGTTATAGTATTCCTTTAATATAGTGTAGAATAACTATAGTTATGTCTGAATTTACAATAAGAATACTATAGAATTTGACAGCAATCTTTCTGTGATCCCCCTCAACTTTTCCCTCCCATTAACCTCCCCCTGTCTATTCTATTGTAATCTTATAGGATCACTATAATATTGCTATAGTTATTGCTATATTATTACTATAATATTGCTAAAGTTATTCTTTAGTATGTCAGGTGAATTAAGACAAGAATACTGGCCTGGCGTTTAAAAAATATGTTTATATAATACTCTTTTATATTAATCTACATAGTGTCCTTTTCTTGAGGGTGAGATCGATCATCTAGAAAATAGGGTAGATACTGTGTTTGCTACGGCCAACCAATGAATATCAATACAGTTTTGCATTTGTCTATTTTGTTGTCATCTGTCTATCTGTCTGTCTGTTACTGTTTATGAACTTATTTCTGTCTGTCTTTCTACCTGTCTGCCTGCCTGCCTGCCTGGATGCCTAATCTGTCTGTTGAATGTTGTCAGTAAATGTCTGTCTGTCTGTCTGTGGACACCCTGTGGATTTGGCTATTTCAGCCGTGCTGATAAAATCGAGCACACTGCCATGCAAACTCCATAAACAAACATTGACAGTAGAATGGCTTTACTGAAGAGCTCAGTGACTTTAAACATGGCATTGTCATAGGATCCCACCTTCCAACAAGTTAGTTCATCAACATTAGAAACAAGTAGGCTACAAGTAGGCTATTCTATATTAGGCACTACTACAGTGCTAGCTAGCTTATAGCCTACATGTCACAGAATGGGAACGTTACACTACTAATCATATTCCATGTACAAATAGTCTGTCCTCTTGACCCAAGAGAACAATCCAGACTAAAATTTGTAAATGGTAAGATCATAATGAATACTAAACTCAGCAAAGAAATGGGTCCCTTTTTCAGGACTCTGTCTTTCAAAGAAAATAAGATCAAAATGCAAATAACCAAGATCTTCATGGTGTAAAGGGTTCAATGGACACTCTGGAGGATGCACCTGTGGAACGTTCTCTGGAGTGATTAATCAATTCACCATCTGGCATAAACAGATTAATCTGGGTTTGGCGGACCAGGAGAAAGGTTTGGTTAATGTTCTGGGGCAGTTTTTCATAGTAGGCAATTAAGGTCACAGTTATGAAAACTTAGGACACTAAAAGGCCTTTCTAGATGACTCTGTTCTTTCAACACTGTGGAAAGATGGGAAGGGTCCGGCTCATCTGCATGAACATGCCTTAGGCATGCTGCAAGGAGGCATGAGGACTGCAGATGTGGCTAAAAAATTGACTGGCCTGTACAGAGTCCTGACAGCGCACAGGGAGACAGGACGGACAGATGATTGTCACCGAGTGGCAGACCACGGCCTAACAACACCTGCACAGGATCAGTGCCCGACCACACTAATGCTCTTGTGGCTGAATGGAAGCAAATCCCTGCAGTAATGTTCCACATCTAGTGGAAAGCCTTCCCAGAAGAGTGGAGGCTGTTATAGCAGCAAAGGTGGGACCAACTCCATATTAATGCCCATGATTTTAGAATGAGATGTTTGATGAGCAGGTGTCCACCAGTGGAGGCTCCCCAGAGGAGGAAGACGAGGACCATCCTCCTCATTGAATTTCATAAAAATTAAAATAGTGAAACATTAAAAAGTTTATCCTTTTTAGATAAAACTATACTAAATATATTCATATCATCAAATAATAAATTAAAACACACTGTTTTTCAGTTCTGCCCACAAATTTTCTGTAGGATTGAAGTCAGGGCTTTGTGATGGCCACTCCAATACCTTGACTTTGTTGTCCTTAAGCCATTTTGCCACAACTTTGGAAGTATGCTTTGGGTCATTGTCCATTTGGAAGACCCATTTGCGACCAAGCTTTAACTTCCTGACTGATGTCTTGAGATGTTGCTTTAATATATCCACATAATTTCTCCGTCCTCATGATGCCATGTATTTTGTGAAGTGCACCAGTCCCTCCTGCAGCAAAGCACCCCCACAACATGATGCTGCCACCCCCATGCTTCACAGTTGGGATGGTGTTCTTCGGCTTACAAGCCTCCCCCTTATTCCTCCAAACATAACGATGGTCATTATGGCCAAAACAGTTATAATTTTGTTTAAACAGACCAGAGGACATTTCTCAAAAAAATATGATATTTGTCCCCATGTGCAGTCGCAAACCGTAGTCTGGCTTTTTTATGGCGGTTTTGGAGCAGTGGCTTCTTCCTTGCCTAGCGGCCTCTCAGGTTATGTCGATATAGGACTCGTTTTACTGTGGATCTAGATACTTTTGTACCTGTTTCCTCCAGCATCTTCACAAGGTCCTTTGCTGTTGTTCTGGGATTGATTTGCACTTTTCACACCAAAGTACGTTCATCTCTATGAGACAGAACACGTCTCCTTCCTGAGCGGAATGATGGCTGTGTGGTCCCATGGTGTTCACACTTGTGTAGTATGAAGGTAGGCCTTGAAATACATCCACAGGTACACCTCCAACTGTCTCAAATTATGTTAATTAGCCTATCAGAAGCTTCTAAGGCAATTACAAGGAATTTACATGGAATTTCCAAGCTGTTAAAATGCACAGTCAACTTAGTGTATGTAAACTTCTGACCCACTGGAATTGTGATACAGTGAATTATAACTGAAATAATCTGTCTGTAAACAATTGTTGGAAAAATGACTTGTGTCATACACAAAGTAGATGTCCTAACTGTTAGTATAATTTAATTATGCCAATGTGCTTTCATCAATTGAAAGCCCTTAATCTATTTTATGAGAATTTGTAAGATTTCTTGTTTGCATAAAATAGACGCAGACCAGTCTTTCAATAAAAGATAATAGAATTTATTCTCGGAGCGCGCTACCACTTAAACACGTGCAGCAGTTTATATACAGATCATGACGTCATTTCACTGCTTTAACAGAATCCCCTCCTCTCAACCGGGACAAAGTAAGGTGAAAAGTTCATTCTAACTTACTAACACACTCCCAGATAACTTTTGACCCCTCAACATTATCGATCACCACTGAACTGACCGTTTTAATGAACAGAAAACCTAGGAATGCACTCACTGCCTTATCTAAAAACCCCAGAGCTAAGTTTCAGTAGGGTCAACCATAGGCTAACGACCTTATGTGTTCACACAGTCCACAACCCATTTGTTTCTGCCTAGTTGGAATGGTGTTCATTAACTTTTTACTACTCCTTGTCCTGTTACACAATCCCTTCTTATGAACTCATATTGTCAATCACTTATAAAACAAAGTATACGTTTACCTAGATACAATTCTATTTAAAATGGGGATATTGTTTATTCAACACTAACCGACTTGCCAAACTATAGTTTGTTAACGAGAAATTTGTAGAGTGGTTGAAAAAAGAGTTTTAATAACTCCAACCTAAGAGTATTTAAACTTCCGACTTCAACTGTATATTATTCGTAGCCATCTATTTACCACCACAAACCAATGCTGGCACTAAGACCGCACTCAATGAGCTGTATAAGGCCATAAGCAAACAAGAAAATGCTCGTCCAGAAGCGGCGCTCCTAGTGGCCGAGGACTTTAATGCAGGCAAACTTAAATCCGTTTTACCTCATTTCTACCAGCATGAAACACGCAACCAGAGGGAAAAAAAACTCTAGACCACCTTTACTCCACACACAGAGACGCATACAAAGCTCTCCCTCGTCCCCCATTTGGCAAATCTGACCATAGTTCTATCCTCCTGATTCCTGCTTACGAGCAAAAACGAAAGTATGAAGTAGCAGTGACTCACTCAATACAGAAGTGGTCAGATGGCGCTGATGCTATGCTACAGGACTGTTTTAGCAGACTGAAATATGTTCCGGGATTCCTCCAATGGCATTGAGGAGTATACCACCTCAGTCACCGGCTTCAAAAGTGCATTGAGTCCAATGAGCTCTGAGGCGCGTAACGATGGTGACAGGTGTGTTTAATGAGAGGGAGAGCGGGAGCAGGCGTGAGACCTGTTCCAAGACAGGTGCATGATAATAGTCCATTCTAAATCAAAACTAATTTCACACATATATTATTTACTATAATAGACGACATACAATTAAGAATAGTCTCATGGTTGACAATATTAGCCTATCACTTGTGAATAATGTATTATCACTTGTGAATTATGTATTATCACTTGTGAATGATGCCCAGCAAGGCAAGAAACAGTGCATGCCTTTTTTTGTTGTTGATTTTTTCAAATCATAGTTGCACTATTTAGCCTAGCCCAAAGGCCGAATTGTTTTAATAAGGTTTTTGTCACAATTTAACAGAAGTTATTTGGCCACTGTAGTTAAGTTAATTAATCCGCTTTTACAAGGGGTGTAGAGCCGAACTGGCATACATAAGCGGCACGTGAGTTTCAAGTTTGGGGAAGATCATTTTCATGACATGTATAATTGCATTTGCAATCAGAACAGTGTTTTCGCACTAATTGATTGCATTTTGGAACATTCATAAAATGTGAAGAAATAGCCTAATAGTATATCAGCATTTTAAGATGAATGTTCTGATCTGTTGCACCAGCCTCATTGCTTTAAAAAAAATGTTTGATGCGAGTGGTTGTATTCATTTGGAATCTATCGCGTCCCACAACTGTCCCAGTTTATGTTAAGAATATTTATTTATTGCACAGGACAAGTTGACAAATAGAATAGGTCAACTGTTGTACTATGTGGGATAGTAGATTAACATAGGCTAGTGTTTTTGCTGTTTGGGGCGGCAGCGTAGCCTAGTGGTTAGAGTGTTGGACTAGTAACCGGAAGGTTGCGAGTTCAAACCCCTGAGCTGACAAGGTACAAATCTGTCGTTCTGCCCCTGAACAGGCAGTTAACCCACTGTTCCCAGGCCATCATTGAAAATAAGAATGTGTTCTTAACTGACTTGCCTGGTTAAATAAAGGTAAAATAAATAAAAAATTAAAAAAATAAAAATAGTCATCTTGCTGGCTGACTAAAAATCTGCAAAACATCTTCAATATGCACCTCAGAATTCTATAAGAGGGATGTGTCCGTCTTCACTTGTAGCCTACTTCTTAGCTGCGAGAAGGACCCAATCACATGACGGGCATTGGCGAATAAGAATTGAGATATCTGATAGCCGTGTGAGTGAGAAGTGATCCGGGAGAATGGAATTATATTCAGCTCAAGGGCACAACGGCCACTTTGGCCGCAAAAGGCATGGATTTTTAGGGGTATTACAGACACATAATGGGGATGCCACCGGGAAATTGTCAAATTGTGAATGAGAGACTGATGAAGTGTGTGCAGCATGCACATGAAACAAATCAGAGCTCATGCCGTTCATGCAACTTTTTTCAGATCATCATTAGTTGCATCATGCAGCCTTGGAATATATAAAACATCTAAACATATAGTCCAACATTTGTATGACAGCTAAAGTTGCATAAATAACTCTAAATTAAGCATATAGGGAGGATCTGTATCTTTGCATAGGGCCTAACATAAGGACAACTCACGAGTATGCTATTCTGTTCTTCTGAAATAGACTACATTTCCTACATATCATGTTTCTTTAGACCTGTCTAAAATAAATAATGGATTTATTGTGATGGTGTAGGCTATATTAAATGGATTTATTAGACTTTTTAAAATGTAATGTTCCAAAGGTCAGCATCAGTGGCTTGCAGGCTATGAGTGTAAGCCAGGAGATAAACGTTTTTATGTTAATTAACGGTCAATTACCATGAGTCCAGCAATTATTTGCTTAACAATCATCTTTCATGACCGCCACTGCTTAAGGTCATTCTCAGTACTTGAAATATCACAATTGCCTTCCTGACTGACATGCCCTTTTTTACATGCCTTCACCAATCTCTCATTGTCCTCTGATAAGCTTCTTAGGCCCACTCCTGCAGCCACGGACTACCTTACCACTCGGCAGACAGGATAAGGTCATCCTCTGTACTTGAAATTTAAAAAATGTAGGTGCTGGCATGGTATTGTCACTGTAAGGACATGAAAAAATACTTCAAGACTCAGATGATAGGTATTTGGTGTCAACTACTGCTTTTATTTTTCTAATTACTGATCATTAATTTAACACAACACAATATGGAATCAATATATTGCATCAAGATTATTTGATTCCGGTAGACACCACCAGCAAGCAACAGTAACAACCTTAGTAAATCGAATCAAACTTTGTCACATGAGCCGAATACAAGTGTAGACCTTACCGTGAAATGCTTACTTACAAGCCCTTAAAACTTCTGCAGGATTGGTGGGTCCCCTGTGGGACAGTTGAGATAACGTAGCCTAATGCAATTAGCATGAGGTTGTAAGTAACAAGAACATTTCCCAGGACATAGACATATCTGATATTGGCAGAAAGCTTAATTTCTTGTTAATCTAACTGCACTGTCCAATTTACTGTAGCTATTACAGTGAAATAATACCATGCTATTTTTGAGAAGAGTACACAGTTTTGAACATAAAAAGTTATTAATAAACAAATTAGGCACATTTGGGCAGTCTTGATACAAACTTTGAACAGAAATGGAATGGTTCATTGGATCAGTCTAAACTTTGCGCGCATCACTGCTGCCATCTAGTGGCCAATATCTAAATTGCACCTGGGCTGCAATAATACATTATGGCCTTTCTCTTCTATTTCAAATATGACGGTACAAACAAATACAAAAATAAATTTTTTCCCCTTTGTATCATCTTTTACCAGATCTAATGTGATATATTCTCCTACATTCCTTTCACATTTCCACAAATGTCAAAGTGTTTCCTTTCAAATGGTACTTGCTTCAGGGCCTAAGATACAGGTAGTTAGATTTGGGTGTCATTTTAGGCGAAAACTGAAAAAAGGGGCCGATCCTTTAACCAACAGTGCAGTTAAGAAAATATTGACCAAATAAACTAAAGTAAAGAAATAATAAAAAGTAACACAATAAAATAATAACGAGGCTATATACAAGGGGTAGCGGTACCGAGTCAGTGTGCGGGGGTACAGGTTAGTTGAGGTCATTTGTACATGTAGGTCTCGGTGAAATGACTATGCATAGATAATAAACAGCGAGTAGCAGCAGTGCACAAAACAAATGGAGGGGAGCGAGGTGTCAATGTAAATAGTCCGGTGGCCATTTGATTAATTGTTCAGCAGTCTTATAGAAGCTGTTATTATTATTATTATTATGTTAAGGAGCCTTTTGGTCCTGGACTTGGCGCTCCGGTACCGCTTTCCGTGCGGTAGCAGAGAGAACAGTCTATGACTTGGGCGACTGGAGTCTCTGACAATTTTATTGGCTTTCCTCTGACACTGCATATTATATAGGTCCTGGATGGCAGGAAGCTTGGCCCCAGCAATGTACTGGGCCGTATGCACTACCCTCTGTAGTACCATACGGTCAGATGCCGAGCAGTTGCCATACCAGGTGCTGATGCAACCGGTCAGGATGCTCTCGATGGTGCAGCTGTAGAACTTTTTGAGTATCTGGGGACCCATGCCAAATCTGTTCAGTGTCCTGAGAGGGAAAAGGTTTCGTCGGGCCCTCTTCACGACTGTCTTGGTGTGTTTGGAGCATGATAGTTTGTTGGTGATGTGGACACCAAGAAACTTGAAACTCTCGACGCGCTCTAGAGCCCTGTCGATGTTAATGGGGGCATGTTTGGCCTGCATATTCCTGTAGCTCCTTTGTCTTGCTCACATTGAGAGGTTGTTGTCCTGGCACCACACTGCCCGTTCTCTGATCTCCTCCCTATAGGCTGTCTCATAATTTTCGGTGATCAGGCCTACCACTGTTGTGTCATCCGCAAACTTAATGGTGTTGGAGTCGTGTTTTGTCTGATCGTTAACTGGGCTGGCAGAATGGATTGTGTGAAGCGCAGGGACACCTATGAAGAAATGTTGAAGTCTTACTCTTAGTTCTGCAAGGACTACCATGTCAGAGGTTCGGGCCACTTGGTGTATTATGACACGCAGAAATAGCACTGAAATTGGCTACAATGATGTAGGCCACCAAATATGAATTAGTGATTTTACTTACAAAACATGTTTAGGTTTATTTGACCCATAGCTACCTGGATAACTTTTTCTCCACTCTGGAGAGACATTATTTACTTGTAACACAGGAAGGAGAAGTATCTTTGCTTGATAACAAGCAAAAGTACACTGAACAAAAATATAAAAACGGAACATGTAAAGTGGTGGTCCCATTTTTCAGGAGCTGAAACAAAAAAATCCCAGAAATTTTAAACATGCACAAAAAGCTTTCCTCTCAAATTGTGTTCACAAATATGTTTACATCCCTGTAAGTGAGCATTTCTCATTTGCCAAGATAAACCATCCACCTGACAGGTATAGCATATCAAGAAGCTGATTAAACAGCATGACCATTACACCGGTGCACCTTGTGCTGGGGGCAAAGGCCACTATAAAATGTGCAGTTTTGAGGTAGAGTGTAATTGGCATGCTGACTGCAGGAATGTCCACCAGAGCCATTGCCATAGAATTGAATGTTACATTTTCTACCATAAACTGCCTCCCACTGTCGATTTAGAAAATGTGTCAGTACATCCAGCAACGTATAACGTCAGCCTAGGACCTCCACATTCAGCTTTTTGACCTGTGGGGGTGGGCCAGGCTCCCCAATTGGTGGGCCTAGCTGCCAAGTGGTAGGCCCATGTTCTCCAAAGCCCACCATGGCTGAGCCCCTGCCCAGTCATGTGAAACCCACAGATTAGGGCCTAATGAATTTATTTTGATTGATTTCCTTAAATGAACTGAGTAAATTATTTTACATGTTGCGTTTTAATTTTAGTTCAGTATAGCTGGCAAGCTAGTGAAAGAATAAAAATCTAGTTTGGTAAAAAAATCAGTTTGACTGTTTAATCCATGTGAAATCACTTTGCAGTGGATCCGTTAGCTAGCAAGTCGGGTTTTTCTGTCAACGCCCGTCACGTGTGTGGCACAAATTGGGCATGAAGACAGTACTGGACCCATCGATGGGTTGGCGGTTTAGCAACAAAACTGTCGCGGGGAAAACAGACAGGGTTGGTTTAGATTTGTTGACATGTAAACTATCTTGTCTCCAATGTTTATTGAAAACAAATACATTTTCACAATGAGCACTCGTCTCTCAAATACGTCATTACAGTTGTTGGTTATCTAGCTAATTTTAACCGTCAACATTCCAGAATGTGGTGAAAATGGCAACCAGATTGGTCAGGGAGAAATCCAAAACCCACGATTTTACTTATGCAGGAAAATAAGTTACGCATGTGATAATTATTACACTGTCTAACCAAAATACTGTCACTATAAATACTATTTCTATATGAATAGCCTCTAAAATATGCAAAACAGCCAGTGAATGTCTTAATGTTTTTCTTGGAACACTGAAAGCTATTATGTATATATATATATATATGTATGAATGTATGTATGCACACATGACTGTAAGTCGCTTTGGATAAAAGCGTCTGCTAAATGGCATATATAATAATATATAATAATGATACAATATCAGTACTTGTTGCATTTAAAACTTCTGTCCAACTCCCTGACCAAGATGGCTGACCTTAAGGTTCATGTCTATCGTAGTATGCTAATTCTATGACTGGACCAAAGATTCATCTTTAATCTCTGAGCTGGGCAAGATAGACACCAAAGATGATGGCAGGCTGCTAGAGGGGAAAACTGCTGGCAGGTTAGGAGAAAATCAAGTAGATTAAACAAAATGTAAATTTTAAACAACTGTTTACATCAGTGTGGCCTAGGCCCTATGGAGTAGATAGACAACAATCATGCCAAACTAATCAGGTTATTTTAACACTTAAGCTCATTATGAAAAGATAGTCACAAAAAAAAATGTATAGTGTAACACTCCAAACATGTAGCCTACAAGTATGTAGGTGAAAATACCCACATAACACATTTCACTAGGGCAAGATGATTAATATACTTATAATTTCTGGTTGCATGAAGAGCCCAGAGCTCTTAGGTCTAATTCTTTTTGATTTGTGGAGAGTTATCTACCACGAACCAAACCTTTGTTAGTAATGTTTTGCAATCAAATACTCTTAAAAACAATCACGATGAGAAAGTAAATCAAAATGTTTGCCCTTGGCCTGCAAAAAGAAAACTTTATTGGGCAGCATTTTCATCTCACAGAAAATAGCCATCTGGTGCCATCCAGTGGTGGTATTGTACAACTGCAGTTGAATCAAACGCAGTTAATCGTTTACTCCTATCCAATACAAATTCTTAAAAGATTTGTACTTTACCACATTTGACAGTAATTGAAATTAAGCCTGAAATGCAATCGTAACCATTGTGTTCATACTTTTCCGCAACCAAGTTTAAGCAGACGCATTCCTGAGCATATCTTACCAAGATTAAACCACATACAAAAAACACAAATTGAACGTAATTTATCAATTTTCTATTTGAAAAAAAAAAAGGTAATTCAGAGTGAAAAAACTATGAATGATCTGATCAGACATTTAAAACTCAGATGTTCAGTTAAATTCAATTGCAATCTTAAATTTTAAAAGGAGGAAGAAAAGTCAAAGGGTCTATAAAAGCAACATCGAATTCACAAATCTTTTGTGAGCAATATACATGCTGCAGACAGTTTCACAATACATCTAAACATGTGACTGGGAACAAGGGTGTTCAGACCTCAGTAGCGGCGACCGAAGGCCCCGCCACCCTGCATCATTTGATTCTGACGATTCAGAGCTCCAGAGAGGGACTGGGAGGTCCCGGTTGTCATGTAGCCTCCTCCACGACTGGGGGTCAGAAAACAAGACACCATAAGGACCAGAATTGCTAAAGGATTTTGCACTTACTGGCCACATTTCCAGATGTCTCAAAAACATAATCAATATTGCCATAAACACATGAGCTTACCTCGCCATTCCTCCCCGTGCCCCCATGTGACTTTGGCCTGGGATGCCCCCGTCTCGACCGGTTTGCCAGGTTCTGTCCCAGTCACGGCCCTCCCTGAAAAAAAAAAAAAAAAAAAAAAAAGACAGTGATGAGCAGCTCAAAGCACACCGTGGCATCCATCTGGTGAGAGGCAAATTAAAATTGACAAAACCATCTAAAAAAGTCAAACTAACCTTGGATTAATAGTACGCTTGTCATAACTTCCTGCTGCGGTCCAGGTGTCCCTCCCGTGCCTCTCGGTACGGTCCGAGAAGTGCTGGTGAGGGAAGCACAATTAAAAACAAAATCGCATCACATTTTTAAAAAGGCACCAAATGCTGTAACAGTGATACGACATGATCAACAACTCATATTGGTGCCTAATAGCATACAGTGCATTTGGGAAAATATTCAGACCGTGACTTTATACACATTGTTATATTACAGCCTTATTCTAAAATGGATTAAATTGAGGGGAGATAAATCGTCACAATACCCCATAATGACAAAGCAAAAACCAGTTTAGACATTCTGCTAATTGATTAAAAATAAAAAAAACTGAAATATCACATTTACCTAAGTATTCAGACCCTTTATTCAGTACTTTGTTGAAGCACCTTTGGCAGCGATTACAGCCTTGAGTATGATACCACAAGCTTGGCACACCTGTATTTGGAGAGTTTCTCCCCTTCTTCTCTGCAGATCCTATCAAGTGTTGTCAGGTTGTATGGGGAACATTGCTACACAGCTACTTTCATGTCTCTCCAGAGATGGTCGATAGAGTTCAAGTCCAGACTCTTGCTGGCCCACTCAAGGATATTCAGAAACTGGTCCCGAAGCCACTCCTGTGTAGTCTTGGCTGTGCACTTAGGGTCGTTGTCCTGTTGGAAAGTGAAACGTCCTGAGCGCTCTGGAATACGTTTTCAACAAAGATCTCTGTACTTTGCTCCGTTCAGCTTTCCCTCAATCCTGACTAGTTTCCCATTCACTGCCGTTGAAAAACATCCACACGTGCTGCCACCACGCTTAACCGTAGGTATGATGCCAGGTTTCCTCCAGAAGTGACGCTTGGCATTCAAGAGTTCAATCTGGGTTTCATCAGACCAGAGAATCTTGTTCCTCATGGTCAGTCTTTAAGTGCCTTTTGGCAAACTCCAAGCAGGCTGTCATATGCCTTTTACTGAGGAGTGGCTTCTGTCTGGCCATTCTAGCATCAAGGCCTGATTGGTGGAGTGCTGCAGAGATGGTTGTCCTGCCAGAAGATTCTCCCATTTCCATAGAGGAACTCTAGAGCACTGTCAGTGACCATCGGGTTCTTTGTCACCTCCCTGACCAAGGACCTTCTCCCCCGATTGCTCAGGTTGGCTGGGAGGCCAGCTCTAGGAAGAGTCTTCGCAGATCCAAAAGTTCTTAAATGGAAGATGGAGGCCACTTGGGGACCTTGAGTGCTGCAGCGATTTGGTACCCTTCCCCAGATCTGTGTCTCGACACAATCCTGTCCCAGAGCGCTACGGACAATTCCGTCGACCTCACGACTTTTTGCTCTGACATGCACTGTCAAATGTGGGACCTTATATTGACAGGATTGCCTTTCCAAATCACATTCAATCATTTGAATTTACCACAAGTGGACTCCAATCAAATTGTAGAAACATCAAGGACGATCAATGGAAACAGGATGCACCTGAGCTTAATTTCAAGTCTCATAGTAGAGTGCGAGCACGATATACATCTTTTTAAATATTAAATTTGCAACAAAAAAAATCTAAAAACCATTTTTTTTCGCTTGGTCAGTATGGGGCACTGTGTGTAGATTGCATGAGGCCATGTCTCTTACCGTGCTATCCCTGTCTGCAACTACAGCCCGTGAAGTGTCCCTCCTACAGGAAAGATAACATGAAACATTACTAAACACATTGATTATTGACCGAAACGTGTGGCATACAATCACAAATTCACCACCAATCAGTTTGCCATTAAAACACCATTTTATGTAAGTATAAATATAAGCATCAATTCAAGTGATGCAGAAACAGGTGGAAAATATTTGAGGGCCTCCCATCATCAGACCTACATAAACAATGTTATAAACAGTAATGACAGCTGGTGTCAGCTCACTGCAAATAACTTTAGTCTACTCTGTACCTGTCAATGACGGCATCGTCCTGGTAGCGACCGCGGTCCCTGTGGTCAATGTCTTGGTAGCGCTCCTGGCGACCGAAGTCTGAGCGCCCCCCATAGCGGTCATCCATAGCCAGCCTCTTGTCCTGCCAGTCGTCTTTCCTACAAGCAGCAGGTCTGTCAGTCGCAATAAAATATTTTCAAACCATGCATGTCTTTAGATGACAATCATGCACACTGAAGATCTAGAGTAAGGCTGAGGTTGTTATATGGCCATATCCAGCCATCTAGTCTATGATAAGAGACCTTGTAACTCAAAACAGGGGTACTGACGCTGTGGAGAGGAGTGAAAGGTTGGCAGATGTGGACCAAGTGTGTACCTGTTGTCCAAGTCGGCGTAGGGCCTCTTGAGGGGGCGGCGGTCCTGCTCGAAGCGCAGCTGCTCCTGCTGCCTGCGGAGTTCATCCCTCTCCCGCTGGATCCTCTCCTGCTCACGCCGGCGCTCGTACTCCACACGCTGACGCTCGCGCTCCAGGAACTCGCGCTCCATGCGGTCAAAGTTCAGCCGCTCCTTCTCCACCTCCAGCCAGTTCCTTTTCCGCAGGAGGCGCTCGCGCTCCTCCTTCTCCCGGAACAGGCGGATACGCTCACGCTCTGTGCGGTTGTCCATGCTGCCACGGTCTGGGCCACTGCCGCGCTCCCTGGGACAAACAGAAAGCATAGGAGATATTTAGTGGATTAATTTTGAATGACCAGTCTCTTTTCAAAGCATTCTAACTGCTGTAACAAGCCAACAGTGTACAAGCTGGCTTCATTCTTAGCATTGAGGTGAAATGTCGTGCAGCTATTGCAACTCCTCACCCAGAGGGCCTGCGTCTGTCCACCTCCCTGACCTCCCTCTCCCTCTGCCTCCGTCTCTCCCGCTCACGCTGCTCCTTGATCTGGTCAAACGACAGGATGTCCTTCTCTTTGCTTGGGGACTTGCGTTCGCGACTCTTGGAGCTCTGTTTTGAACAAGACAAAAGCTCATGTTGCGTAACCATTTTTACCACAAAAGTTTGAGGTGAAAGTTCAATAGACTGAGCATAGATTTCGGCATTTGGGTAGCTTACCCGGTCTTTGCTTTTGGCTTTCACGCTGATGACAGGCTCTCCCTTGGACTTGTCCATCACCACTGTCCTCTCATTACGTTTGCCATCTTTTCCGACTTCACCTTCAGCCATTTCATCCTTGTTGGCGTCGGACCTGGATAGAGAAAATGGTTAAAAACACGAATCTAGTATCTGATGACATACAATAGGTACATAGCTTAATGTGTAATGACATTGACATGTTCTCAGAGCTTACTTGGAGTCTGAGGAGTGTCTCCTGTCGGTGCCAGACTTAGCGTCGCTCTTGTCAGCAGGCTTCTTGCCAGCAGGCTCATTCTTAGCCTGGAACAGAGGTCGGATTATAAAAACGGCACTTCCCAACCATGAAGATTTTTTAGTACCACTTCAGGGTGGCAGCAGCATCGCTAACTCCCGTGCAAATCCCACACCAAATGCACTTTTGTTTTGCTTAATAATGTTGGCGGCAGAAGCAGGAATGGTATGCTAGACTGACGGGTACTTGGTAATTGGCTGCTTTTCAGTAGCTAACTAGAAAATTATTAATGTATGTACACATTTTTACAATTAAATGTATACTTTCTTAACAGGCGGATACGCTCACGCTCTGTGGGGCGGCATGGTAGCCTAGTGGTTAGTCCAACTAGTAACCGGAAGGTTGCAAGTTCAAACCCCCAAGCTGAAAAGGTACAAATCTGTTGTTCTGCCCCTGAACAGGCAGTTAACCCACTGTTCCTAGGCCGTCATTGGAAATAAGAAATTGTTCTCAACCGACTTGCCTAGTTAAATAAAGGTAATACAATTTTTAAAAAGCCCTATTCAGATGGGATTAATTTTACTGGGGGAGGTCAGGTAATGTAATTATGTGCACAAGCACAAAAGTACAATTTCAGTCACATCCGAATTTGCCATGTCAGTAAATTCTCCATGCCAGGAGTGTAACATTTCCAACCTGTGATGGAAAATGTTATGTTATGCTTTCTATAAACCAATTTCTGTGTTCATGCTAGTGACTGATTGTGAGGATTCGTTCAGTGTCTGCAATTTCGCAGTAAACCCAGAAACCTGTGAAGCATTGGTCGGTCACATGAATGAAGCTAAAAATATCACTCGTCTATCATATATAAAAAGAGGACTAAACAGGACTGTCCCTTTAGAGCTCTTGACAGACATTCACTATGGTGCATCAAGTTTGATAGAACCTCTGCAGTGCACTGACAATAAACAATGATTCATTGAAGATTGACTGAGTGTCCTTGTGTAGGAATTTCCACAAAAACGTTGTTTAGGCTGGGGGGCATTTAGGACATCTACTACTGTGGATTGCTAAAATATCCTAATGATCACACTTCCACAACTGAAATATTATGACGACACTATAGCAAAGATTGTTTGGTATCGTTTGAGTTATCAGTGTAGCCCGTTGTCGCCTGGACAAGCCTAGAAAAAAAAACTTCTAGGCTTCTGTCATAACTGTCAATTTATTGAGAGAAATAATTATAGGGAGCATTGGATAAAAAAAATATTCTGTACGAATCGTCCTCTGGCGTAACGGACATTCTGGAATTATAAATACGTAACCAGCGTTCTCTAATAATATAAGTCCCGTCTGAATAGGGTTTTAAAAACATTGTAGACAGCCTATATGAGCTGGTTTCAGGGGAATGGCCCTAGCCTCCCTCTGATCCAACAGGTCCCAGAAGTGCTCAACGGGATTGCAACCAGGCTCTTCGCTGGCCATGGCAGAACACTGACATTCCTGTCTTGTAGGAAATCACACACAGAATGAGCAGTATGGCTAGTGGCATTGTCATGCTGGAGGGTCATGTCAGGATGAGCCTGCAGGAAGGGTACCACATGAGGGAGGATGTCTTCACTGTAACGCACAGAGTTGAGCTTGCGTGTACGCGCAGTCTGATGTGTGACAACACCCCAGACCATGACGGACCCTCCACCTCCAAATCGATCCCGCTCCAGAGTACAGGCCTCGGTGTAACGCTCATTCCTTCGACGATAAACGCAAATCAGACCATCACCCCTGGTGAGACAAAATTGCTACTCGTCAGTTAAGAGCACTTTTTGCCAGTCCTGTCTGGTCCAGCAACGGTGGGTTTGTGCCCATTAGCGACGTTGTTGCCGGTGATGTCTGGTGAGGACCTGCCTTACAGGCCTACAAGCCCTCAGTCCAGCCTCTCAGCCTATTGCGAACAGTCTGAGCACTGATGGAGGGATTGAGCATTCCTGGAGTAACTCGGGCAGTTGTTGCCATCCTATACCTGTCCCGCAGGTGTGATGTTCGGATCCTTTGCAGGTGTTACACATGGTCTGCCACTGCGAGGACAATCAGCTGTCCGTCCTGTCTCCCTGTAGCGCTGTTTTAGGCATCTCATAGTATGGACATTGCAATTTATTGCTCTGGCCATTATCTGCAGTCCTCATGCCTCCTTGCAGCATGCCTAAGGCACGTTCATGCAGATGAGCAGGGACCCTGGGCATCATTCTTTGTGTTTATCAATCAGTAGAAAGGGCTCTTTAGTGTCCTAAGTTTCCATAACTGTGACCTTAATTGCCTACGTCTAAGCGGTTAGTGTCGACCGTTCCACAGGTGCATGAAGATTAATTGTTTATGGTTCATTGAACAAGCATGGGAAACAGTGTTTAAAACCTTTACAATGAAGAGCTGTGAAGTTATTTGGATGAATTATCTTTGAAAGACAGGGTCCTGAAAAATTTCTTTTTTTGCTGAGTTTAGTATTAACCTCTTGAAGCTAGGGGGCACTATTTTTATTTTTGGAAAAATAATGTTCCCAAAGTAATGTTCCCAAAGTAAACTGCCTATTTCTCAGGACCAGATGCTAGAATATGCATATAATTGACAGCTTAGGATAGAAAACACAAGTTTCCAAAATATTTTCTGTGAGTATAACAGAACTGATATTGCAGGCGAAAGCATGAGGAAAACCCAAACATGAAGTGACTTGTTTTGAACGCTGTTTTCCTATGCATCCCTATTGACCATTGAAAGGGATATCAACCAGATCAACCGTCTTCCCTAAGGTATTTACAGCCTTTAGACATAGTTTCACACCTTTATGTTGAAGAATGAGCGTAAAGGGGCACATTGCGTAAGTGGCCAGCTGATGGCTCTGAGTGATTCTTGCGTAAAAGAGGTAGCCATTTTCTCCCGGTCCTACTGAAAAGCCAACTGTCCCGGTTGATATACACTGCTCAAAAAAATAAGGGAACACTTAAACAACAATGTAAATCCAAGTCAATCACACTTCTGTGAAATCAAACTGTCCACTTACGAAGCAACACTGATTGACAATACATCTCACATGCTGTTCAGCAAATGGAATAGACAACAGGTGCAAATTATAGGCAATTAGCAAGACATCCCCCAATAAAGGAGTGGTTCTGCAGGTGGTGACTACAGACCACTTCTCAGTTCCTATGCTTCCTGGCTGATGTTTTGGTCACTTTTGAATGCTGGCGGTGCTTTCACTCTAGTGGTAGCGTGAGACGGAGTCTACAACCCACACAAGTGGCTCAGGTAGTGCAGCTCATCCAGGATGGCACATCGATGCGAGCTGTGGCAAGGTTTGCTGTGTGTCAGCGTAGTGTCCAGAGCATGGAGGCGCTACCAGGAGACAGGCCAGTACATCAGGAGACGTGGAGGAGGCCAACAACACAGCAGCAGGACCGCTACCTCCGCCTTTGTGCAAGGAGGAGCACTGCCAGAGCCCTGCAAAATGACCTCCAGCAGGCCACAAATGTGCATGTGTCTGCTCAAACGGTCAGAAATAGACTCCATGAGGGTGGTACGAGTGGGGGTTGTGCTTACAGCCCAACACCGTGCAGGGTGTTTGGCATTTGCCAGAGAACACCAAGATTGGCAAATTCGGCACTGGCGCCCTGTGCTCTTCACAGATGAAAGCAGGTTCACACTAAACACATATGACAGACGTGACAGTCTGGAGACGCCATGGAGAACGTTCTGCTGCCTGCAACATCCTCCAACATGACCGGTTTGGCAGTCATGGTGTGGGGTGGCATTTCTTTGGGGGCTGCACAGCTCTCCATGTGCTCGCCAGAGGTAGCCTGACTGCCATTAGGTACCGAGATGAGATCCTCAGACCCATTGTGAGACCATATGCTGGTGCGGTTAGCCCTGGGTTCCTCTTAATGCAAAACAATGCTCGACCTCATGTGGCTGGAGTGTGTCAGCAGTTCCTGCAAGAGGAAGGCATTGATGCTATGGAATGGCCCGCCCGTTCCCCAGACCTGAATCCAATTGAGCACATCATCTCTCGCTCCAATCCACACCACAGACTGTCCAAGAGTTGGCGGATGCTTTAGTCCAGGCCTGGGAGGAGATCATCCACCACCTCATCAGGAGCATGCCCAGGCGTTGTAGGGAGGTCATACAGGCACGTGGAGGCCACACACACTACTGAGACTCATTTTGACTTGTTTTAAGGACATTACATAAAAGTTGGATCAGCCTGTAGTGTGGTTTTTCACTTTAATTTTGAGTGTCACTCCAAATCCAGACCTCCATGGGTTGATTTCCATTGATCATTTTTGTGTGATTTTGTTGTCAGCACATTCAACTATGTAATGAAAAAAGTATTTAATAAAAATATTTCTTTCATTCAGATCTAGGATGTGTTATTTTAGTGTTCCCTTTATTTTTTTGAGCAGTGTATTATCGAATAGATATTTGAAAAACACCTTGAGGATTGATTATAAAAAAACGTTTGCCATGTTTGTCGATATCATGGATATAATTCCATTTTTTTCCCGGCGTTGTCGTGACCGCTATTTCCGGTGGATTTCTGAACGTAACGTGACAAACAAAACGGAGGTATTTTTGGGTATAAAAATCATCTTTATGGAACAAAAGGAACATTTGCCGTCTAACTGGGAGCCTCGTCAGTGAAAACATCCAAAGATCAAAGGTAAACGGTTCATTTGATTGCTTTTCTGATTTGTGACCAAGCTTCCTGCTGCTAGCTGGACATAATGCTATGCTATCGATAAACTTAAACGCTTGTCTTGCTGTCGCTGTAAAGCATAATTTCAAAATCTGAGCCAAAAGGGTGATTAACAAAAGGCTAAGCTGTGTTTCGCTATATTTCACTTATGATTTCATGAATATTAATATTTTCTAGTAAGATTATTTGACCGTTGCGCTATGCTAATTAGTGTAGTTGCTGACAATTCTCCCAGATCCAGGATGGGTAGTTCCAAGAGGTTATTAAGACTACAGGGCAGGCCGGAGCGGAGAGCTAGAGCATTGTCTGATTGGCTCAGCTCCAACTTTAGACAGTCAACTTGTCAGGGATAGGGTCTAAGTTCCTGAATTTCCACCTGACTGACACACTCAAAGTAAACTGCCTGTTACTCAGGCCCAGAAGCATTTACATACATTTACATTTAAGTCATTTAGCAGACGCTCTTATCCAGAGCGACTTACAAATTGGTGCATACACCTTATGACATCCAGTGGAACAGCCACTTTACAATAGTGCATCTAAATCTTTTTAGGGGGGGTGAGAAGGATTACTTACCCTACCTAGAAGCCAGGATATGCATATAATTGGTAGCATTGGATAGAAAACACAAGTTTCTAAAACTGTTAAAATAATATCTGAGACTATAACAGAATTGATATGGCAGGCGAATAACAGAATTGATATGGCAGGCAAAAGGCCAAATAACTTTTTTAGGTGCTAGGCTTTTACAATGGAAAGCTATGGGGTCCTATGTAATTCTGGCTCCCAGATTGCAATCCCTATGGCTTCCACTAGATGTCAGTCTATTCAACACTTTTGCTATAAAGCCTATTGTAAATCAAGACAGCACAGTTGGATTAAGAATTTAAGCTTTTAAATGACATAAGTATGTTCATGAATGTTTAATATTACGATTATTTATTTGAATTGCGCGCCCTCTGACGTCAGCGGATATTTTTCCCAGGTGTCCCGCTAGCGGGACACCTATCCCTATTAAGTGAAACACCAGAATGTGCCAACTAGAAGCCCTCAAATGGCGTACATGGCACGCAAAATGCATGCAGGTTGGCATGGTCAATCCTCACTTTTCTGAATGAAGGCATCATATACATTTGACAAAACTACAGGTTTAGAGCTGTGGCCACTGATATAGATGGTAGATAATGACCCTCACCCTCTCCACAGAGATCATTCTACCATGGAGCTCGGTCCTGTTCAGGTGGCTGATACACTTGGTGGCCTCCTCTGTGGAACACATGGTGACAAAACCATAGCAGCGAGCCCCGGGGCTCCGGGCGTTAGTCACCACTTTAGCGCCAACAACCTGATGTTGAGACGGAGAAGGATAGAACACTTAATTCGTGGGCAGGGAAGGTGTGTGGGGTCCAAAAGTACAGTACCATTTCACACCTACATCTTGCATGAACATATATACCAAAAAAATAGCTTATTTTCCCCTCAGGATACTGACCTTTCCGTGCTTGCTGAACAGAGTCTTTAGATCAGTTGCTCTGGTGTTGGAGGAGAGGCCACTAACCCACAGGTTTCTGCCACTACTAGCTGGAGCACTACCTGCAGGGCCTTTCAGAACACAGACAAACATGAGACAAATGTACAGACATTCATCAGAGCTGATTCAGCACCTCATTCAGGTGTGAGCAAGTCTATTGCAATTTCCTACAATGGACACATCACAATTACAGAATGAACAATGTTTACTCTTACCCTTTTCATCTTTTGAGTCAGGCTTGCTACCTTTTTCCTCATCAGAACTAAAGACAAAGAGAACACACAATTAATATCTGGAAGTGAGAAGACCTGGGGGAGGGGGCTCATCCAGATGAATTATACTTACCCTGTGCACATAGTAATTACCCCAGCATATACAACACTACAGTGATTTGAGTGGGTGTCAATGTTACAAGGCAGCCTTACATGGCCAAAGAAACTCCCAATACATTACTTTATGAAGGTAAAGGTGAGGTAGGGGTGGGAAATGACAAAATGATAACTTGACACAAATGCAGACCATTTTACGTCGAGGAGCACCAAAACTGGCTAAAAAAAGGACCCAATGCAACAGAGATAGCCATTGTTCTAGTAGACAGAAAACAACAAACCTCTTTTTCTGATCATCACCCTCAACAGAAGAGGACTCTTTCACTGTCGTTGATTCTGCAGCATTCTCTTCAGTCTTCTCCTCACCCTCAGCCTTAGAGACCATTTCCGAATCAACAGCGCTTTCGGTTTCACCCGCGCCCTGCTCGCTTACGCTAACAGCCTGAGCGCTCTCGCTTTCAGCGTCATCTGCCTCGTCGGGAACATTTTGTTTGTCGCCAGTGTCTTTCATTTCACTCGCAGTTAGCTTAGCAACGTCCATGTCGCTAGTCGACAGTTCAGGCTCCAAATTGTCTTCCTCGGCAACATTGACCTTGTCCCCGATGGTGGCTTGATCTTCTGTCGGTGGCTCCTGGCGCTCTTCATTTAGCGGCTCAGATAAACAAGACCCGGCTACTTTATCAGTTTCTACGGATTTAACAGGAATAGAATGGCACAGAGTTTAATTACTTCTGAAACACAGCAATGGTTAACGTGGAACTGGCAAGGCTGGAAAATGTCGTGGCCCTCCGCTGTCATTGAACTACGTATACACAGATACACACGTAACAAGAGACTGGAAAAACCAAAGAGACTGGCCAAGCAGCCTAACTCCTCATTCAAGTCGACCATTTCAGTTCACCTGATCCCTAGGCAGAAAAAGATCTGATGAAAGCCAGAAGATCAGCAGAGGCTCCATGAAGGTCCATCTTCATGCAATTGCTGACTTCATGAGTGTCCATAATCTGGTAAGTGACAGCGAATTCAGAATTCTTTTGGTTTGTATAACAAGTCCATTAGTCTCATCTCCAGTGAGAATATTAGTCAGTCCTAAAAAGGCTTTTGAATGGTTGGTTTCAAATGATGGGCCTCAGTCTTCTCTTCTTGGTCTTTGCGTGGCAAGCTAAAAACACTGCGTGCTAAAACTGTAACAACTAAACCTTTAATTACTGTCTTTGTGCTTCAGATTGTTAACCAGTTCTGTTTTAATAATAGGAGGGTGCCCAAAAACAGACAGATTCATATATCAGTGTTTAGCAATTCCAGTTAACAAGCATCAACACACAGTCAGCAATTTTCTTTGGATTTCCAGTCTCTTCCTGAACCAACCACAGGCAAGAATGTTAATCTAAAACGACTTGCATACCGGATTTAACACTGCAAAAAGATAGTGTGCATTCATATCAACTTCCAACCCCTTTTCAACAGTACCTATTTCTTCCTTAGAGTCTTTGGGCTTCGGATCCTTCTCTTGAACCTAATGGAATAAAAGGAAAATGTATCTTGTGTAACATGGCTCCTAGCACAAATGGGGTTTTACAGTCCGTTTTCCTTACAACTAAACACAAATTATGAAATGTGCTTGCATTTTATTTTAACTTTAACTCTTTGGATCTTCCTTCTCTTAAATGTCTGCTAATTCAGGCTGTGCTTCCTAATTAACAAAAAAACAAGTGAGAATATTGGAATCATTAGATATGACTGTGCCACAACAGAAGCGAGTTTGTCTCACCTCTTCAGGTTTGGCTTCACGCATCAGCTCAAGAGAGCCAGAGATTCCATTGCGTTCATCTTCATTCATGGCCTCTTCGTCAGCCAGGATCTCGGTGTTGACTTCATCCGACGGAGAGTTCAGTACTTCATCTGTGTCATACTCCTCCTCTGCCGGCATACTGTTGTCATTCTCAGCCTCATCAAGCACATTCATATCCAGGATGTCCATGTCCTGCATGTTGTCATCCTTGAATGGAATTATGGAAGGTGAATTTATGAATAGATTGTTATCCAGGGAGTGCATAGTGATTGCATGAGATAAAAACAGTGGTAGATGCTCACCTGGCCATCACCCGAATCTTCCTCAATGGTGCAGTCCTCTGATTCATCGTTCTCCGGTCTTTTCCCTGCAGACAAGACCGTAATAGGATCACAATTAAAGATCACAAAACTGGGGAGAAAAGTAGAGTTAAAAACTCATATTTAAAAACTCATATTTAAAAACTCATATTTAAAAACTCATATTTAAGTCCCTAATATCAATTTACTCCAAGACAATATTGCTTAATAAGACCTTGAGCTCACTCCCTAAACATACCTTTGGAGGTCCGTTTAGCCAGTGCCGCCTTAGGAGTTGCATCGAGAACAACCACCATCTCATCTGGGTTTCCACCCTCTTCTTCAATCGCCTGTGGAGAAATTACATTACGAATTATTATAGTTACCTGGCTAGTTAACTACGTTATATCTGGTTTCAGTTTAGCCAACTCAACTATTATCAAACACACGGCTGTGGTCAGCTACAACACAGTGCTAGTTGCTACAACATAGTGCTATTTGGTGAACATTATCAATAACAAACATCTGACAAGCCAGCTTGCAGGCCTTGTTTCAGTGTTTCCTTAACCTCTCCTCCAGTGCCTACAATCATTAAACCTATTCGATGTATTGTAGTACGAACACATCGGATTCAAATGGTCAACTAATCACTAAGGCTTTCATTTGTTGAATCATGTATGTTAAACTATCTAGTTCTGGAATACGGAGCGGGGGTGCCCGAGGAGAGGTTTGGGAAAGGGCACCATGTGGCTATCACGCCCGCTCACAAAGGCCTTGCCGTTCGGCTACGCAAGGCCATGGCTAGCTGACGTTAGCTTCCTTTATTTGAAATATAAAACTTAGTCAGCTAGCAAATACTAGTGGTTATATACATCATGCAACTAACTGACGTGAAACTGGTTCCAGTTAATTTGTAAATTATCATGATGCTTAAGCACATCTACATAGCTACTAGTTAGCTTGGCTAACGTTACCTTTTTCAGCCTCTCTGTCAGCGTACTCTTGATGCCAGTGGCGTCCAGATTTCGTTTTTTTAATTCTGCTTTCAAGTCAATGACTCTCAGCTCCGACAATTTACGAATTGCTCCCTCAGGAATCTCAACGCCCCCTGCTTCCCCCGTCGAATAGTTTTCAGCCATGATTACACTGACAAACACGTTATTTTGTTTGCAAGCACAGGTTAACTAATCTCTTGCACGAAACAAGCGGCCTACTGTCACAAAATGGCGCACTATGAACAGGGAACTCCACTGCGCATATGTCATCTGAAAACAGTTTGTGAAAAGGGGCAGTGTTCTTATAATTGTGAACGCCTAAACGTGCGCTTGTTCTTCTTCTTTGAGTTTTACGGTCTGCTACACGCAGAAGATGGTGGTGTATTGTTGCCACCAACTGAACGGGGGTGCAAAAAATATACAAGAGAAAAGTACATTCAATACGGGGAAGCGAAAATATACACGAATCCACACAATATATACATGTTGTATTCGTGGATTCGTGTTAATTTTCCCTGAACACACTGAACAAAAATATGAACGCAACAATGTCTAAGATTTTACGGAGTTACAGTTCACATAAGCAAATCAGTCAATGGAAATAAATGAATTAGTCCTAATCTATTGATTTCACATGACTGAGAATACAGATATACATCTGTTGGTCACAGATAGCTTTTTTAAAAAGTAGCGATGTGAATCAGAAAACCAGTGTGACCACTATTTGCCTTATGCAGCACAACACTTCTCCTTCACATAGAGTTGATCAGGCTGTTGATTGTGGCCTGTGGAATGTTGTCCCACTCCTCTTCAATGGCTGTGTGAAGTTGCCAGATATTGGCGGGAACTAGAACACACTGTCATACATGTCTACCCAGAGCATCCCTGTAGTCATTGCAGATAATATTCTAATCTTTGGTGACTTTAATATTCACATTGAAAAGTCCACAGACCCACTCCAAAAGGCTTTTGGAGCCATCATCGACTCAGTGGGTTTTGTCCAACATGTCTCTGGACCCACTCACTGTCACAGTCATACGCTGGACCTAGTTTTGTCCCATGGAATAAATGTTGTGGATCTTAATGTTTTTCCTCATAATCCTGGACTATCGGACCACCATTTTATTACGTTTGCAATTGCAACAAATAATCTGCTCAGACCCCAACCAAGGAACATCAAAAGTCGTGCTATAAATTCACAGACAACACAAAGATTCCTTGATGCCCTTCCAGACTCCCTCTGCCTACCCAAGGACGCCAGAGGACAAAAATCCGTTAACCACCTAACTGAGGATCTCAGTTTAACCTTGCGCAATACCCTAGATGCAGTTGCACCCCTAAAAACTAAAAAAATGTCTCATAAGAAACTAGCTCCCTGGTACACAGAAAATACCCGAGCTCTGAAGCAAGCTTCCAGAAAATTGGAACGGAAATGGCGCCACACCAAACTGGAAGTCTTCCGACTAGCTTGGAAGGACGGTACCGTGCAGTACCGAAGAGCCCTTACTGCTGCTCGATCATCCTATTTTTCTAACTTAATTGAGGAAAATAAGAACAATCCGAAATTCCTTTTTGATACTGTGGCAAAGCTAACTAAAAAGCAGCATTCCCCAAGAGAGGATGACTTTCACTTTAGCAGTGATAAATTCATGAACTTCTTTGAGGAAAATATTATGATTATTAGAAAGCAAATTACGGACTCCTCTTTAAACCTGCGTATTCCTCCAAACCTCAGTTGTCCTGAGTCTGCACAACTCTGCCAGGACCTAGGATCAAGAGAGACGCTCAAGTGTTTTAGTACTATATCTCTTGACACAATGATGAAAATAATCATGGCCTCTAAACCTTCAAGCTGTATACTGGACCCTATTCCAACTAAACTACTGAAAGAGCTGCTTCCTGTGCTTGGCCCTCCTATGTTGAAAATAATAAACGGCTCTCTATCCACTGGATGTGTACCAAACTCACTAAAAGTGGCAGTAATAAAGCCTCTCTTGAAAAAGCCAAACCTTGACCCAGAAAATATAAAAACTATCGGCCTATATCGAATCTTCCATTCCTCTCAAAATTTTAGAGAAGGCTGTTGCGCAGCAACTCACTGCCTTCCTGAAGACAAACAATGTATACGAAATGCTTCAGCTGGTTTTAGACCCCATCATAGCACTGAGACGGCACTTGTGAAGGTGGTAAATGACATTTTAATGGCATCGGACCGAGGCTCTGCATCTGTCCTCGTGCTCCTAGACCTTAGTGCTGCTTTTGATACCATCGATCACCACATTCTTTTGGAGAGATTGGAAACCCAAATTGGTCTACACGGACATGTTCTGGCCTGGTTTAGGTCTTATCTGTCGGAAAGATATCAGTTTGTCTCTGTGAATGGTTTGTCCTCTGACAAATCAACTGTAAATTTCGGTGTTCTTCAAGGTTCTGTTTTAGGACCACTATTGTTTTCACTATATATTTTACCTCTTGGGGATGTTATTCGAAAACATAATGTAAACTTTCACTGCTATGCGGATGACACACAGCTGTACATTTCAATGAAACATGGTGAAGCCCCAAAATTGCCCTCGCTAGAAGCATGTGTTTCAGACATAATGAAGTGGATGGCTGCAAACTTTCTACTATTAAACTCGGACAAAACAGAGATGCTTGTTCTAGGTCCCAAGAAACAAAGAGATCTTCTGTTGAATCTGACAATTAATCTTAATGGTTGTACAGTCGTCTCAAATAAAACTGTGAAGGACCTCGGCGTTACTCTGGACCCTGATCTCTCTTTTGAAGAACATATCAAGACCATTTCGAGGACAGCTTTTTTCCATCTACGTAACATTGCAAAAATCAGAAACTTTCTGTCCAAAAATGATGCAGAAAAATTAATCCATGCTTTTGTCACTTCTAGGTTAGACTACTGCAATGCTCTATTTTCCGGCTACCCGGATAAAGCACTAAATAAACTTCAGTTAGTGCTAAATACGGCTGCTAGAATCCTGACTAGAACCAAAACATTTCATCATATTACTCCAGTGCTAGCCTCTCTACACTGGCTTCCTGTCAAAGCAAGGGCTGATTTCAAGGTTTTACTGCTAAAGGGATAAAGAATATGTACATCAAGATATATTAATGAGTGATGGTACAGAACGGCATAGGCAAGATGCAGTAGATGGTATCGAGTACGGTATATACATATGAGATGAGTAATGTAGGGTATGTAAACAAAGTGGCATAGTTTAAAGTGGCTAGTGATACATATATTACATAAAGATGCAGTAGATGATATAGAGTACAGTATATACATATGAGATGAATAATGTAGGGTATGTAAACATTATATTAATTAGCATTGTTTAAAATGGCTAGTGATCTATTTTACATCAATTCCCATCAATTCCCATTATTAAAGTGGCTGGAGTTGAGTAAGTGTGTTGACAGCATCCACTCAATGTTAGTGGTGGCTGTTTAACAGTCTGATGGCCTTGAGATAGAAGCTGTTTTTCAGTCTCTCGGCCCCTGCTTTGATGCACCTGTACTGACCTCGCCTTCTGGATGATAGCGGGGTGAACAGGCAGTGGCTTGGGTGGTTGTTGTCCTTGATGATCTTTATGGCCTTCCTGTGACATCGGGTGGTGTAGGTGTCCTGGAGGGCAGGTAGTTTGCCCCCGGTGATGCGTTGTGCAGACCTCACTACCCTCTGGAGAGCCTTACGGTTGTGGGCGGAGCAGTTGCCGTACCAGGCGGTGATACAGCCCGACAGGATGCTCTCGATTGTGCATCTGTAGAAGTTTGTGTGTGCTTTTGGTGACAAGCCAAATTTCTTCAGCCTCCTGAGGTTGAAGAGGCGCTGCTGCACCTTCTTCACGATGCTGTCTGTGTGGGTGGACCAATTAAGTTTGTCTGTGATGTGTACGCAGAGGAACTTAAAACTTACTACCCTCTCCACTACTGTCCCATTGATGTGGATAGGGGGGTGCTCCCTCTGCCGTTTCCTGAAGTCCACAATCATCTCCTTAGTTTTGTTGACGTTGAGTGTGAGGTTATTTTCCTGACACCACACTCCAAAGGCCCTCACCTCCTCCCTGTAGGTCGTCTCGTCGTTGTTGGTAATCAAGCCTACCACTGGAGTGTCGTCTGCAAACTTGATGATTGAGTTGGAGGCGTGCATGGCCATGCAGTCGTAGGTGAACAGGGAGTACAGGAGAGGGCTCAGAACGCACCCTTGTGGGGCCCCAGTGTTGAGGATCAGCGGGGTGGAGATGTTGCCTACCCTCACCACCTGGGGGCGGCCCGTCAGGAAGTCCAGTACCCAGTTGCACAGGGCGGGGTCGAGACCCAGGGTCTCGAGCTTGATGACGAGTTTGGAGGGTACTATGGTGTTAAATGCTGAGCTGTAGTCGATGAACAGCATTCTCACATAGGTATTCCTCTTGTCCAGATGGGTTAGGGCAGTGTGCAGCGTGGTTGAGATTGCATCGTCTGTGGACCTATTTGGGCGGTAAGTAAATTGGAGTGGGTCTAGGGTGTCAGGTAGGGTGGAAGTGAGTGCTACAGGGCGGTAGTCGTTTAGCTCAGCTTACCTTAGCTTTCTTGGGAACAGGAACAATGGTGGCCCTCTTGAAGAATGTGGGAACAGCAGACTGAAGACCCAATAAGACTCAAGGCTGTAATCACTGCCAAAGGATATTCAATAAAGTATTGATTAAAAGGTCTGATTACTTATAAAAATGTGATGTTTTTTATTTTTTATCAATTAGCAAACATTTCCTAACCAGTTTTTGCTTTGACATTATGGGGTATTGTGTGTAGATTGATGGAGGGAAACAACTATTTAATCCCTTTTAGAATAAGGTTGTAACATAAGAAAAGGTGGAAAAAGTCAAGGGGTCTGAATACTTTCCGAAGGCACTGCAACTCCTCAGATGTAAAATCCTTTAATCCTTGAAAGAGTTCAGTTGCAGGATCAATGTCGATCTTTCTTGACTTATTTTTACTTCTGCAGTTCCATTTATCACCATTGCTATAAATGACACAAAGTCCACTTTCTTTACACTTAAGAATGTCTGGATCCTGCAGGTGACACGCAGGCATCGCTGCTTGTTGCTGTGTCGGACCTTTTACTATTTCTACCCTTTATAGAACCTTCCGCATAGAAGACGGACTGAACTGCTCTGATTTTGGCCACCTCCACCTCTTTCACCATATCTGGGCATTCCAAGGATGTGGCCTCATCACCACAGTTACAACACTTTATTCCTTTGCAATTCTCTTCTGCTATACAGTCTCTATCAAACTGATTTTCCCCCACATGTTCCACATCTCGGCTCCTTCCTTCTGCAGACACTTTTTACATGTCCAAACATTTTACATCTCTTACACTGCAAAGGCTCTGACAGGATAATAAACATATCCCAGCCTAAATGATTTGTGTACAATATTTGAGGGGCCAGAATCAAAATGTTCAAACACATTTTAATAAGTTATTTATGTCTGTTTAAAAAAAAAGAAAGTTAAATCCACCATGTGAAAGATGTGAAAGAAATGTATTAACAGCATGCCCAAATGGTTATGCTTTAAGGCACTATATGTTCATAACATTAAGACAAACACCCATTACATGAGCTAAAAAAAATGAGATTACATCAGTTTTTCTATACATATTCTTTAACATATAAACAATGCAGGTCATGGGATCAATTTGTTGTAAAGTAAGTTGCACTATAAGTTAATGTGTAGGTCTGTGGACAAAAAACAATGGGTTGCACGGCTTACAACACTGCAAATTGACATGACTAACATGAATGGAAGTTGTGCATGTTACTGAACCGATATGTGAGGTCCTCTACTTGACCATGAGGCAGGCTTTTGCTTGTGGTGAGAGGCTGGGGGGCGTCAGAATCAAACAACTCTGGACTGTCATCCTCCACAGGTAGATTTAACTTCCCGGGCGAAGATGGGGTGGCAGACACTCCTGGCTGTGAGTAATATGACCAGGTGGTGGAGGCTGAGCCAATGGAGGAAGTCTCTGAGGCAGGGAAGCTTGGCCCAAAGCCCTCTGGGAAGGAGGAGGAATGGCTGAAGGAGTGAAGGTCGAATGAGGAGGAGGCCGAGTAGGAGCGGGGAAGCCGAGGTTCGTGGAGATTGAGTTTGGATACCAGTGGTTTGCCCACAGTGACAGTTTGCCTCTCATGGACCTCCTCATCCAAGTTTGTATACTTATACTGAAGGCACACAGTGAATGTCAACTCCTTCTGTAATGAGAACAAACAAAAGCAGATGCGTCAGCGTTCAGAAAATGGTGATAGTCACATAACTCATAGGCCTACACATAGAAGGGATTCACAATCACCTTGAGCAAGGTTCTTACAGGGTTTCTGGGCTCTCCCGTATCCCCAAACAAAATGGGTAACAAGGATATCTGATTTAGAGTTTGAATACCAACACTGGTCCCACTGTTGTGGAGCACCCATGAGATTTCAATGTGTAAAATGAACCCTAACCTTAAGCCTCTGCAGTCCCTTCAGGCGGGTGTAGAGGCCTGGAAGCTCTGCAGGCAGGAGGATCTCCATTGGCAGTAAACTCCCTGCATCTAGGAGGTTCTCCTGATTACTCATCTTCAGATCCATATCCAAACCCTGCCATGATACAGAACACAATTGGAAACCGGAACAAGTGTGATTGCATGTCCACATGACAGAAACATAAAGCAAAAAAAAAGAAAGGTCCTCTCACTGTCAACTGTGTTTATTTTCAGCAAACTTAACATATGTCAATATTTGTATGAGCATAACAAGATTCAACAACTGAGGCATAAACTGAGCAAGTTCCACAGACATGTGACTAGCATAAATGGAATAATGTGTCCCTGAACAAAGGGGGGTTCAAAATCAAAATTAACAGTCAGTACCACCAGCTGCATTAAGTACTGCAGTGCATCTCCTCCTCATGGGCTGCACAAGATTTGTCAGTTCTTGCTGTGAGATGTTACCCCACTCTTCCACCAAGGCACCTGCAAGTTCCCGGACATTTCTGGGGGGAATGGCCCTAGCCCTCACCCTCAGATCCAACAGGTCCCAGACGTTCTCAATGATATTGAAATCCGGGCTCTTCCCTGGCCTTGAAATCACGCACAGAATGAGCAGTATGGCTGGTGGCAATGTCATGCTGGAGGGTCATGTCAGGATGAGCCTGCAGGAAGGGTACAACATGAGGGAGGAGGATGTCTTCCCTGTAACGCACAGTGTTGAGATTGCCTGCAATGACAACAAGCTCAGTCCGATGATGCTGTGACACACCGCCTCAGACCATGACGTACTCTCCACCTCCAAATCGATCCCGCTCCAGAGTACAGGTCTTGGTGTAACGCTCATTCTTTCGACGATAAACACAAATCCGACCATCACCTCTGGTGAGACAAAACCACGACTCATCAGTGAAGAGCACTTTTTGCCAGTCCTGTCTGGTCCAGCGACGGTGGGTTTGAGCCCATAGGAGACGTTGTTGCCGGTGATGTCTGGTGAGGACCTGCCTTACAACAGGCCTACAAGCCCTCAGTCCAGCCTCTCTCAGCCTATTGCAAACATCCCCGATGGAGGGATTGTACGCTCCTGGTGTAACTTGGGCAGTTGTTGTTAACATCGTGTACCTGTCCTCCAGGTGTGATGTTCGGATGTACCGATCCTGTGCAGGTGTTGTTACACGTGGTCTGCCACTGCGAGGACAATCAGCTGTCCGCCCTGTCTCCCTGTAGCGCTGATTTAGGCATCTCACAGTATGGACATGGCAATTTATTGCCCTGGCCATATCTGCAGTCCTCATGCCTCCTTGCAGCATGCCAAAGGCACGTTCACGCAGATGAGCAGGGATCCTGGGCATCTTTCTTTCTGTGTTTTTCATGGTCAGTAGAAAGGCCTCTTTAGTGTCCTAAGTTTTCACAACTGTGACCTTAATTGCCTACCGTCTGTAAGCTGTTAGTGTCTTAACGACCGTTCCTCAGGTGCATTTTCATTCATTGTTTATGGTTCATTGAACAAGCATGGGAAACAGTGTTTAAACCCTTTACAATGAAGATCTGTGAAGTTATTTGAATTTTTACGAATTATCTTTGAAATACAGGGTTCTGAAAAAGGGACGTTTCTTTTTTTGATGAGTTTATTACTGTGAAATGTTTAATAAAGAGTCACCAACCCTGACTGTGCTGCAGTTGAAGTCTATTGAGCATATTAAGACATTTTGACAATGGAGAAGCTAACCTCAGTGAAGTCTGTGAGATGGGCCGAGCAGGACGCAATTTCCTTGGGGTTCTCCAATATTCGGGTGTAGATGATCATGATGTTGGAGAACTCTGCTGCGAAGCCCAGCTGCACTGTTACGCCACAGTCAAACTGCAGGTTACGGCTCTTTGGAAGAACTGGACAGAGACAGCTCATGCTTATTGAAGCCGTCATGCAGTGCTTACTTAGGTCTACCAGAAAACGCATATCAGCTCCCAGAGCTAATGCATTGGATTTAGCTCAAAGGGATAATGTAGCATATATGACCTGGTTCAAAACACAGTCGGTCACTCCACTAATGTACTTTGATTGAAAAATGCATGGTGAATTAGCCAAAGGTCTCACCGTGTGCTATGGCCCACTGCAGGTTGCGTGCCGAGGTGGTCTCCGGGCAGCCGGAGCTCTGGATGCGGTCAGTGAGAGCACGCCGCTCAGAAAGATTACTGCGTAACTCTAGAGCCTGACGCCCTCGTGTGATCTCACACCGACCCATGTCTGTACAGATACATGAACAAAACAGAGAAACTACATTAACAGTCATTTGTAAAGATTGATATTCACGATATCAAGTGTCACAATACGTCAAAATATGTTTTCGTTTTTTTTTATATACTTCATTAGTCATACCTTCGGCCACCCTGTCCAGCATGACAGTGACCTTCTCGTCCTCCATGACTCTCTGTTTGAGGAAATTAATGAAGATTCCATTGGACAGGTCGTCTTTGTTCACCTCAAAGGCCTCTGCATCCACACACCTAGACATAATCAGCGATTAATATAACACATTCTGTGATACGTGTATGAGTGAAAGAGGTACTTTAAGTTGGCAGAGAAGCAACTCACGTGGCATAACCAAACACTATGTTTGCGGTCACTTTCAGTTGCCCTGGCTGTGGAGGGACGCCGTCGTTCAAGTTTCTAAAACAGTACAAGTTTAGTACAGATGTGAATTAATTTACAACATCATAACAGCAATATCATTATTACATTATCATAGAGCCCAATCACATAGTTGATGCTGAGAACTGTACCTTTTGCGACACATGTCCAATAGAAATACATTGAGGCTCGTCTCTCGCTCCTGCATCCGCTGTAGCACATCCTGCACCCACAGGCAGTTCTCTGAGGTATAAGAAGCCGGGGCATCAATGGGCACCATGAAACTGTTCCCATAGTTCTCATAACCATGACCCGCAAAGTACAGAAGCCCTGGAACATGACGGGAGAGGAGGAACGGGAAAGGGATAGGCACTATTAGACACAGCTGGACAATGCAAATAATATTACTATTTAACTACTATGATTTCTTATAGTAACTAAACTGACCATAGACGCCGCGGTCGAGCAGCAGTAGGAACTCAGTTACAGCGCTGTGCATCTCCTGCCAGTTGAGGTCCAGCAGAGAAACCACCTTGAAGTCCAGCTGGCGCAGCAGGTTGGTCATCTCGTGCACGTCAGCCATGGGCGCTCGCAGAGGCCTGTGGTGCAGGTAGTTCATGTTGCCCATCAGAAGAGCCACCTTGTCCGTGGCTTTGACAAACAAGAGGAAATTAAGGTATGAGGAAAAAGGGTACACATCAAAAACATTCTGTTATTAATGTTATTCAAATGGACAATCATATACAGTCATTTATGTTTTTAAAGCTTTTTTTCGACACTGCATATTCTTTTAGATGGCTATGTTGTTTACTGCACTTACCATATAATTTACTTATCTGCCTGGCAGGGCTAGGTGTGGCAGCTGTAAAACATTGTTTATAACATGGTTATGAATGAATCACATTACCACCCCAAAATATTGGTGCGACATGGAGTAGAAAAACAGTGAAGTTGGTTAAAATACTATCATGTCTTTACCAGGGTCTATTTCTCCCCAGGAGGCATCAATGGAGGAACCAGGGTCTACAAAAACCACAAACAAGGAAGTCAGTCAAAGCACTGTGTCATGTGCTTTCTGGGACAAGCGAAACATATTCATAGAACCACTTCTGCCCGAATCCTCACAACTAAGCCAACACTAAAAAGGAAACATACAAAATACGTTGTAAAATTCTGACCACAGAACAGAAACAACAGACAATACAATCATTGCAGATGCACCACTCTCACCTATTTTGACATGGACCTGGTCGCTCCACACCTCATGGTACAGATTGAACACCCTGCAGCTGTACATTCCTCGATCTGCTGTGGTCACACACAGTATCTGCAGACAATCACGACACATAACAACCCCAAACATGACAATCATATACAGCCAATGAACAGACACATACAAGTCCCAAGATGTCTGACATAACTGGACCTATAATTATGATACAGGCTTTTTAAACATGGAGTTTAAAAAAAAGGTAAGTAATCATATATTCAGGGGACCCAAAACGGCACTGACCCTCAGGGTGCTTATCTTGCCCGTTGGCATTGGTTGTTTATTGTGGTACCACTGGTACTGAGGAGGAGGGTTGGCCTCAGCAAAGCAGTCCAGGCACAAGGAGTCCCCCTCAGCTACTACCTGGGGCCGGGGCTGACGAACAATACGCACTCCACTCACTGAGGTGGGGAAGAAGCTGCTACTGACACCTGAAACACAACCAAAGGGCCTAATGGTTATGACACAAAAAAATGCAAGGTGAAGTCAATGTGATGAATTCAGGAAGGGCAGAGCCTAAATGCCAAGACAATCTTCTAATACCATCGGTGCATTGACTACATTAGTTCTACTGATTGAACTATATTTGAAAATATAGTTGAATTGAGTTACCTGTGCTGGAGCCGGCTGACCTGACAATGCGGACATGTGCCCACTGGGAGAAGACAAAGTTCTCTCCATGGTTGACCCGGCAGATGTAGTGTCCCTGGTGGGTTGGGGTTAAAGGGCAAAGGACCAGCTCTGGACCACTTCCACCCAGCACCTAAAGAGAGAATACATTATCTCACTCATACACTTTACACTGTATGTGGGCACACAGTGAGTACACCAAACATTAGGAACACTTTCCTAATATTGAGTTGCACCCCCCAACCCCTTGATTAAACAAGTTGGCTGGATGTCCTTTGTGTGGCGGACCATTCTTGATACAGACTGGTAACTGTTGAGCATGAATAACTTAGCAGCATTGCAGTTCTTGACACTAACGGGTGCGCCTGGCACCTACTACCATACCCCATTCAAAGGAACTTACATCTTTTGTATTGCCCATTCACCGTCTGAATGGCACACCTACACAATCCATGTCTCAATTGTCTCAAAGCTTAAAACTCCTTCTTTAACCTGTCTCTTCCCCTTCACCTACACTGATTGAAGTGGATTTAACAAGTGACATAAATAAGGGATCATAGCTTTCACCTGGGTTCATCTGGTCAATCTGTCAGGGAAAGAGAAGGTGTTCTTAATGTTTTGTATACTCAGTGTATAATCACTGTAATATACAATGGACTGACCTCTTCTTTGCCTTTGAACCACTGGTAGCCCATAGCAGCAGGACCAATGGCCTTACAGACCAGCACAACCCTGCCTCCCTCTGTAGCATGCTGGGCCTGGGGCTGCACTGTGATCTGAAACCGCTCCATCACTACACACACATATACACACGCACAGTGACTGAGGTAACAAGTAAAGTGACAGAGGACACCTGTAGTGTTGCTAAAATATAGCAAATATCATATATTTCAGAGAGAAAGAGACAGGCAGGCAGAGGTTAAGACTGACCGTTAGCAGTGAGGTACTGCACAGCTTCATGGTGCTCCATCTTCTTCAGGCAGTGCAGCAGAAAGCCCAGGGTGCAGGAGCGCTCAGATAGCCTCTCTAGGAGGTAGCGGCTGGGGCTGCCTGTCGGGCTGAGCACCTGGAGCGAACAGCTGGTCATCTCATTCTCACTGTCAATAAATGGTGACAAACCACTAACAGGTCAGGCTAAACATCGACATTCTCTCTGTATGGCTTTATACCATCATTAAGACACCACAATTTCACAACATCACCATTAAGAAAAGTTACAGATTGAGTGTTATCATTCGGTATAGATGACAGATTATTCTGTGAAGAATATTGGGTACGAACTCAGTTATCAACATCATAGCTCTAACAATGCTATTAGCATTGAGTGTTTCATTTCAAAGTCTCACCTGCAGCGGAATCGAGGTTCCTCAGTGACAACATTGGCAAGTTGTCTCCATCCACATTTAGCATTATCCAGCATGTCAGCTAACCTGCTCTGAGCTCCTTCACTCAAAGTCCCAATGCTGAGATTCCAGTCACCCATCTCTAGTCTGTCTTCAAACAATATTGTTTTTTTGTAGGGAAGAAAAGAAACAGCTAATGGTTATTGACCTTAGTTTTCACAGTCCTCAAAACATTTTGGAATAAACTTGTAACAGTGGTCATCCAGAGTCAATCGTGCCAGTCACGCATTGAGTGACTGTGATGACAGAACACACTACAGAAGACACATTGTTCCAACCATAGATATCCTGTTAAATTACTAGAAGGGGTATGGCATTGATCCTCAAAGTTTCAGAATGGGTAGAAAATGGCAGCCATATTGGTCAGGGAAAAATCCCAAACAGTCTAACTGGAATGAATGGCAGTAGAGGCATAATCCTGATTTTACGTATACATGAAAAGAAAAGTAAGGCATGTGATATTTTAGAAATTGTGTAATATAATTATTGTCAACATAAAATATTGTCATATAATTATACATAGAGTTTATACAGGTTTAATACCTATGTTCTTTATAAATAGCCTCTACAATATATGTAAACAGGCCAGAAATGTCTCAGTTTTCTTGTAAAGCGGTGAGTGCTATTATATGATACAATATGAGTACTTGTTGCATTTACAACTTGTCTAAGTCCTGTCATCAATTAGTTTCAGCCGGTGTATGGCCATGGATAGCGGAAGTGGAGTTTAGTCCGCTAGGCTGTGGATTGATTGCATTGTTTGAATGGAATGTTGGAATATTAGCAGTTCATTTGACCCATTAATGGAATCATTCCTCTAAAACTAGCTTGCTATAGCGAGCTAACAAACATACACTGCAGATAAATTGTTCAAATACATTATTTTACACAATATCTAATCACAGCACTGGCAAACCATGGTTGACTAACTTGACCAAAATGGCTGACCTTTATATGATCATAACAACGTTCATGTCCATTCTAGTATTCTTAATGCTATGGTTACAACTTTCACTTGATGATGCTTATGGTGACTGGCATTATGCAAAGCCTGTGACAAAATAGTTGTATGATTGGATTGTACGTAGCCTAGTTAAAAGCTATAACAATTAAACAAGCACATTACAACATAACGAATAGGCCTAAATGTCGGTCAACTGCTATAGCCTATTTATCCGAATGTATCGCTCACTTAAATGAGTGACTGAAAGCGCATCCATTTACCTGCGTTCTATTCAGCAGCTTCCGGAATAACCTGAGATGAATTTCTTCGTCCACGTAAACGAGACTACTGTATCTTTATCTCAAAACTTACAAACGCCCGCCTCTTTACCGATTCCTACGATGTTTTCGCAGAGACAATAAGTTGTTTCAATAGTTTTCAGTGGAAGAAGAGACAAACCGACCGCTCTCATCTAGTTCAGAAATCTCTATCGATAATCATATATTTCGGAACTAGAGTAGTCCGTTTTGCCAATCTCGTCTCGGTGTGAATCAACTCTCACAATTGGTTGAACAATGTCTTGTTTCTCATTTCACATCGGTTCCTCTTTTTGTGTTGTCCCTTGTATTTGCATGAAAGCAACCATGTTCCCCCTCAAGTTTACTTTCACCTTCCCTACGCCAATAGAATCACACCAAAACTCAGCGTCAGTGGAAATATGTATCAGAGAGAAGTTTGGAACTATCAACAAAAGAGACAACTCCATCACGTTGCAGAAACACTAGCGGTTCATGGGTAAAATCCCTGAGAAAGCCAAGCCAATAAAAAAAAATTACAACCTGGTATGATAATTGCGTTGTTTGCTCTACAACCCATTCATTAATACGCCACCGTGAAATACAATAAGGCCGTGACAACAAAAAGACAACAGTCACACAGTGGCGGAACAAGTTTAAATCCACAAAAAAAATGATATTCCCCATTTACACACAACATCTTTGCACGAAATAAGTAGATCTCAAAAAGTGACGAGAATAAACAAGGCCATTTTTTTCAGAAGAACTCTAGCAGCAGCGGTGCATGTGTAAAATCACAAGCGACGCCAAACCACACAAAAAAAAAAGCCATATTCCAACCTGTTATAATTGCGTTGTTTGCTCAGCATATCTAACTTTTTCAGAAGTAGGGCCATAGTATATGTTTTATTCGGCAGGTGATGGAATAATACAAAAAAAATAGCCATTAGATGGAGAATGACCCTAGATAATCTCTAGTATAAATGAATTCGATTTTACTACAGATTCTTTTTTCGAACCCCACTCACAGTTCTATTAATTTCAGTCATCCGGACAATCCTGGTTTAGTATAATGGCATTAGCGATTTTTAGGCATATGCTGGTGGCAATGTTAATTATAGGATGACTTGGGATACATGATCCACGACCAGTGGTGTAAAAAGTTGCAAATTGTCATAGTTGAGTAAAAAGAAAAATACAATGGACAACACAAAAAGCGGAACCGATGATGACTCAAGTAAAAGTGAAAGTCACCAAGTAAAATACTACTTGAGTAAATCTAAAAGTATTCGGTTTTAAATATACTTCAGTATCAAAAGTAAATGTAATCGCTAAAATATACTTAATACGCATAAATCATTTCAAATTCCTTATATTAAACGAACCAAACAGCAACATTTTCTTGTTATTTAAATTTACTGATAGCCAGGGGCACGCTTCAACACTAAGATACAATTTACAAATGAAACGTGTGTTTAGTGAGGCCACCAGATCAGAGGCAATAGGGATGTTGTCTTGATAAATGTGCCCCATTGTCCTGTCCTGCTATGCATTCAAAACGTAACGAGTACTGTTGGTTGTCAGGGAAAATGCATGGAGTAAAAAATACATTATTTTCATTAGCAATGTAGTGAAGTAAAAGTAGTTGAAAATATAAATAGTAAAGTACAGATACCCCAAAAAACTACTTAATTAATCATATTAAAGTACTTTTACTTAAATTCTTTACACCACGGTCTACAGCACATCTCAGTGTCATAGGCCTACCATAGAACAATAGGCTATAGCCTATGTGTAAACGTCGATACATCTTGACAAAATATACCATGGGTGGTCTAATGTCATTTTCTGGACCTTGTACTGTAGAGAATAAAGCAAAAAATGTTCCTAATAGTTGTATAATCAGGGCTTTATTTCTGCATGAAACACAAAAGGACGTTTGAGGGATTATTCATATTAGCCTACATCACTGCAGTTTACAGCAAAAACAATAATTGTGTACTAACAATAATACATTTCTCATTGCACTGTGTTGTATCCTAAGACATAGAATAATTGTATTTTCCAAAAACATAGGCCTATATCTTCCATTTGATAATCTGCTACCTAGGCTGAAGGAGTGTTGCAATTTACAACCATGAATTATTCCAATAGCCTATTAAATGTACAAATTTAGTCTTTAGCCAAAATAAACAACGACCTTAGCTGTCACTGGAAAAAACCATGGCGCCCGAAACGTCATGATTGTGGGTTCGATTCCTGGGTTCACGAACGGAAAATGAATGCATGACAACATACTGTCGCTTTGGATAAAAACGTCTCCTTAATGTCACATTGATTATTTTTGCACACCTCTCCACATATTTTAAACTTCATATTATTTTGCAGCGGTGTGTGTGTGTGTGTGGGGGGGGTCAAATGGATTTGGGCCATTGCTGGGACGATTCTGGCCCTAAAATGGCAGCTTTGGCTCAGTTCAGACTGCCAGATCTGTCCCGAATGACTCAGGCCTAGTCTGTACCGACATTCATTTCGGGCTCAGGCAGGATCCGGCTGCCAGACCCGGGCCAGCAGTTTTAGATCTGGCATGCCGGAATCAGGCCAGACGTGAGCCAGACGTTTTGTGCTACCTGGGAAGCCACAGTGGCAGAATAAATTCAACCACACCTTTGTTTAATCACAAAACCAGAGTGGTGAAATCCACAAATATTGCATGTAACAGTAATTTCACCAGCAGCATGGTCAAGCAAGTTCATGTTTTTAACAGTTTACTAAACAACTACTGATTTAAAACCAGTTATCACAAGTCAGCATAAAAACAACAGGAGCACTGCCTCTGCTATTCCAGTACCATTTCAACTTAAACATTTAAACATCATCAAATGAACAAGGTTATACATGCTTAGTTTAATACACTGAAAACAAACTTAAAATATACCCAACACAATTTAGTTCAATCAATGTTGCTAAATGTCATGTGGTTGTCCATGGTACAGATTTCAGTCTGTGTGTTTGTGTGTGGGTGGGCGTGATTAAGCAAAACAATTTTGGGGGGATTCACCATACTTGTTGACTAGTTGAATGCCAATGCAAAGCTCCTTTCTTGCTAGCTAGTTAATGGGATCCTGCTAGGCTACATATTCAACTTCAATCATCTCAGGCCAGTGGCACAACATATCAATTTATAGTTAGATCAGAATCGCCATCACAATCATTGGCCTGTACAGAGAATTAAGTCAAAACAACAAGTCCAAATCCCCATCTCCATCCATGGCTTAGGAATGGGATGATTTAGCAAGCTAGTTACTGCAGGACATCCACTAAAGCAGACCAGAAACCGACACTGAAGTTTTGTCCAAATGCTTGCTGGTATCATTCAATCAAATGCTACGGGGGCAACATGTTATACTTCTTAGGTCCAGATATCAACAGATAAATGGGCTACACATACTGAGACAGAGGGGCGCTGTTTCCCTCGCTCCGATGATGTCTCCAGTGAGATTCAGACACTCCAATTATGAAAACACAGAGACTAAATATAATTGTATTAATATTTTGGTATTGGTCAAATATTTGGGGGAGCCTGGCTTCCCTTGGCATCCATGAGCACGCCACTGTGTAGAATAATCAAAATAATCACTTACAGAATAATCAAAGCAGTCATTTTATTCACCATTGATACACAAAATCTTGCACGAAATAAGCAGAGGTCAAAAGGTATTTAGGTGTTCTCTCTCTGACAAGTGACGAGAATAAACAAGGCCTTCATTTTTCTGAACGCGAACTTGGGACCTCTGCCGTGCTAGCACACATGACCGCCCTCCTGTAACGTCTTACCAGTCGGTGCTACGCGAAAAGCTAGCTATTCGCTGGCACAAGTGTGGACACTTCAGGCTGAGGAGTAAGTTACACTTCATCTGACTACTAAAATATACCAAAAACGATTTAGTCCAATCAACTTAAGCTAAATAAGATGTCAGTCCATGGGACTGAGTTCTCTGTGTGTGTGTGTGTAAGTAGAAAAAACATGTTGACTCAGCCTACTTGTAGGGAAATGCATATGCCATCCTACTCTTTTATGTTGCCTAAACACTCTATGTCATACAGTACACACTTTTATAGTTTTTGTTGTCCTAGGCTACCTGGCTAAAATGCTTGCTCGCAAGCCTAACTTCCTTTCATGGGCAATGATGTGTCAGACCAGTTAATTAAACTATCTACATGTTGATCTTCTATCCTCTCAGGCCAGAGGGGAACAATGTAGGAATTTATGGTTGGATCAGAATTCTCCCTTATAATAATTGGCCAGCACGGAGAATGAAGTAAAACCAAAAGTCCAAATCCCTGTCTCTATCCATGAAAAGGGACGATTTTAGATAGCTAGACCCTGGAGGACAACGACACAACAATTCAAGTTTGTTTCTGTCAATGACGTTTGGCTTCTGATGTGATTGGTGTCAAGCCAAATCCTAACTTTTCACACGCTTTGTATACTGCCAACAATGTTATCCACTTTTTGAACAGACATAGATGGGCTACACATACTGAGACAGAAGGGAGAGACAAAAGAGAAATCCTTTTGTATGTTTACAGAGTATTACAGATGCTATCTGCAAGGTGTGAATCAAAACTCATACCCTCACATAATTCTAAAATAACATGTCTGTATGCGTAATCTTTTTCAAAGAAGCCTAGACATGGTAACATTTGAGATAAGAAATCGAAAGGCAAAAGTTGAGATGGATTCAAAATTCAGGTCTTTCTATTTGCCTTAGTTTACAGTACAAAGTCCAAGTTCTCGAGGTGATGGGTTATTCCCTTTCAGCAGAAAGATGACATGCAAGCTGAGAGTATTGACTCAGTCAAGTTACAGCTGTGTTATAGTGTCTGGTTACAGCTGCGCTATAGTGTCTAGGACCCTGGGAAGCACGTGTTCCTTCTTCAGGACCTTCCAGTATTCACAGCTAACTGGCTCCAGCTCGTGGATATTCTTAAGGGGACCCAGCTGTAACTGGAAGAGCCTGGGAGGCAGAAGCTTGGTGTCACTTAAATAGTTTATAAAGCTTTTGTGTTTATTCATTAATAAAAACACACAACGCTACATGTTTATAACAAAAGCTGATATTCATGGACATGAAGTAGAGCATTAACAGGAAGTAGAGCATTAAACAGGATATATTAATATTTTTCAAGTGAAAGCTATATCTCAAAATATCCCACAAAAACATAACTGATCTCCAGCTCTCTTTGTCAAGGTCGTACCACATTTGAGCACTTACCACTGGGTATTCCTTGTGTGGTTTAAGTGCAGGGTTGTCTCCTTGCTTAAAAATGTTGACTCCGACAGCATGAGAGGTGAGCTTCACAGGGTCCTTACACAACTCCGGCCCCTTCAGCACACCTTTTACAATGCCCTTGCCTTTCCCTTTGGCAGCTGGCAGAGAGAAAACAAGTTGGGATAAAAACGTGTTATGACTCATTCTACACTTCAGCATTGCTATCACTGGTCATACTATAAAACATGGAAACAATGAGTTCGAGAACATGAACAAGACTGGACTCATGATTTGTGCTCTTCTGCATTTTTGCCCAGTGTTTACGTTAAATACATCTAATTGATCCCATATCTATAGATATAAAGTCTTAAAAATCAGGTAAATTAATGAATGCAATAGATTTAACATTAGCTAAAGATCCAACTGATCCACGGAAGATACCATTTCCATCGCTATTTACACGGCCGTAACACATCTGGACAAGTGGAACACCTACAGTATGTGAACTGCATTCAATACTGTTCATTGAATACAGTTCAGCATTAAACACTATTGTTCTCTCCAAGCTCCAACACCACCCTCTCCAACTGGATCACGGACACCCTGACAGGCAGACCAAAGGCTGTGAGGATTGACAACAACACCTCCTCCACACTGACTCTTAACACAGGGGCCCCCCAGGGGTGTCCTCTTTCCTCTGCTGTAGTCCCTGTTCACCCACGACTGTGTGGCTTTGCACGACACCAACTCCATCATCAAGTTTTCTGACGACACCACGGATGTAGCCCTGATAACCAACAACAATAAGTCAGCCTATAGGGAGGAGGTAAGTGAACTGGCATTGTGGTGTCATGACAAACACCTCTTCCTCAATGTGAGCAAAACAAAAGAGTTGATTGTTGATTTCAGAATGCAGAGGAGGGAACATGCACCGATCCACATCAACGGGACTGCAGTAGAGACACAAGTTTTAAGATCCTCTGCGTCCACATCACTGAGGACTTGACATGGACCAACACCACCACCACTCTTGTCAAGAGGGCGCAACAGCATCTCTACTTCCTAATACGTCTGAAGAAATTTGGCATTCCGCCCCGGGTCCTCTCCAAATACTACTGCTGCACAATCGAGAGCGTTCTGACCGGTTGCATCACGATCTGTTACGGGAATAGCTCCGTCCACGATTGCAAGGCCCTCCCCTCCAGTGGGTGGTGAAGACGGCCAAGTAGGTCACTGGGACCGTGCTCCCACCAATCCAGGATATCTACTTGAAACGGTGCCTGAGAAAGGCATGCAGCATCATCAGGACCCCACACAACAGCTCATGGCTGGGGTATCTCCCTTACCGTCGTGCAGACGATATCGGAGAATGAGGTCTGACAACAACAGGCTCTATCTTCTATCTACAAGCCATCAGACTGCTGAACACTTGAACTGGACTTGACCACCTGCTCTGATTCTCCGGACCTTAGCACACATGCACGCACACACACACACACACACATCACACCTGCTGCTACCAGACTCTTATTATACTGCTCAACTTATACATTTGCCTCCATCTCCCCTTCCCCAATACACGTGTAAATATTGGACTATAAATTGTGCCTTCCTGTATTATAAAATGTATTATTCTATTCTACTGTCATTTACTTTACATTCCATTTTCATATATTTTATTTGTTTATTTTTGTTGCATTGTCGAGGAGAAACCTTCAACTAAGCATTTCGTTGGACGATGTATATCATGCGTATCCTGTACATATGACTAATACAACTTGAAACTTGATATTGTCCTGAATGCTACGTGGCAAGGCAACATTCAGATGTAATCTAAAGGTGCAGTGCCTTGAGATAAACTTCATCATTTACAGAGATAATATGGACAGGCAAAAGCATACAGAGGATACAGGCAATTATTCAGTGGGTGTGGGTGAAAGAGTTATTTTGATTGCACATGAAGTCACACAGGAAGTTATGTTAGGAACTCTGCATCACTGTGGGCATCCTGACCATAAAGCGGCACATAGACTCCTACTAGCAAGTAGATAGCTACCTCACACTAGAGGTCTTCAGATCCACAGATCCACCTGTACCTGAATACCCGAGACCCGGTCAGGGACCCGAGTGGGTCCGGAACCAGAATTCTAAATAATGTCAGGGGTCTGGGTCGGATCTGATATGATTGTCATGGGCCTCAGGTATGTTTAATTTTGTCCGGAAGGGTCCGCACAGATCCGAACGCAACTATTGAGGTAGAGGGAGAGAGAAATTTGATCATTTATGGTGCTTCTCTTGCTTTTCACAAGTGGAGGGTGTAGCTTGTGGTTGGCCAATTATAATTCATCAAAGCGGCAACAGGCATCCAGTCAGAGCCTCACCCCGTGTGTGGCACAAGTTAGGAAATATCTAATCAATGGAAGATGGAATTAAAATTAAAAGTTACAGGAGAAGGATAGGCTGCCTGCTGAAGGGGCACCACTCTCCCTCCTCTCACGCTTTATTAGCTCTGGTTAAAAATGTATTTTCTGCTGCTTCCCTCACTCAGATCAGACGGCTCTGGTTCCAACCAGGTCTATACGGAACGTGTCTAGTTGTCCTCTGGTTTATTTGCAATGGGTCTCTATATTAAAATATTATATTTATGCATACTGGATCCGGGTGGGAAAGCCCAACTGTTTTGGCCAGTGAAAACCTCTACTTCACACTTTAAAGGGCTTGCAATTGCATCACAAATCACCTAGAAACCGCACCAGGCACCATGTTGGAAGACCAGTCTGGTGGAAGTCCTCCAATTGTCCACATGGCTAGGTAGCTAACAGCCATGGAAAAGGGTGAAAGGTTTAGCTAGAAGTTCCAGCTGTCAGAGAATGGAGAGTAGGCTACTCTGGATAAGGGCAAGTACCTTTGTTGGGGGACATTAGTAAAATATTCTCCAGTTCCAGTCCCTAGCGAGAAAAACTGAGGACAGAGAGATATAGCAACATAATATTCAGGGCTGTCTAATTTCAATGCCCTTGCTGATGGAAGGAGGTTTTCACTCAAAATCTCACGATACATGGCCCCATTCATTCTTTCCTTTACACGGATCAGGCGTCCTGGTCCCTTTGCAGAAAAACAGCCCCAAAGCATGATGTTTCCACCCCCATGCTTCACAGTAGGTATGGTGTTCTTTGGATGCAACTCATCATTCTTTGTCCTCCAAACACGACGAGTTGAGTTTTTACCAAAAAGTTATATTTTCGTTTCATCTGACCATATGACATTCTCCCAATCTTCTTCTGGATAATCCAAATGCTCTCTAGCAAACTTCAGATGGGCCTGGACATGTACTGGCTTAAGCAGGAGGACACGTCTGGCACTGCAGGATTTGAGTCCCTGGCGGCGTAGTGTGTTACTGATGGTAGGCTTTGTTATTTTGGTCCTAGCTCTCTGCAGGTCATTCACTAGGTCCCCCCGTGTGGTTCTGGGATTTTTGCTCACCGTTCTTGTGATCATTTTGACCCCACGGGGAGAGATCTTGCATGGAGCCCCAGATCGATGGAGATTATCAGTGGTCTTGTATGTCTTCCATTTCCTAATAATTGCTCCCACAGTTGATTTCTTCAAACCAAGCTGCTTACCTATTGCAGATTCAGTCTTCCCAGACTGGTGCAGGTCTAAAATTTTGTTTCTGGTGTCCTTTGACAGCTCTTTGGTGTTGGCCATAGTAGAGTTTGGAGTGTGACTGTTTGAGGTTGTGGACAGGTGTCTTTTATACTGATAACAAGTTCAAACAGGTGCCATTAATACAGGTAAAGAGTTTGTAGGTGACCAAATACTTATTTTCCACCATAATTTGCAAATAAATTCATTTAAAAATCCTACAATGTGATTTTCTGGATTTTTTTTCTCATTTTGTCTGTCATAGTTGAAGTGTACCTATGATGAAAATTACAGGCCTCTCTCATCTTTTTAAGTGGGAGAACTTGCACAATTGGTGGCTGACTAAATACTTTTTTGCCCCACTGTATCAAAGCTGCAGGCTAAAATTAGATCTAGACTTGGTTTCTTCTATCGTAATCGCTCCTCTTTCACCCCAGCTAGATGCTAGATTAGGGAGACATAATTTATAGGTCGGCAGGTAAGGGTGCTTTTGAGCGGCTAGATGTTCTTAACCTTTCGGCCATCAGATTTGCCACCAATGCTCCTTATAGGACACATGACTGGACTCTATACTCCTCTGTAAACTGGTCATCTCTGTATACCTTTCGCAAGACCCACTGGTTGATGCTTATTTATAAAACCCTCTTAGGCCTACTCCCTCCTATCTGCGATATCTACTGCAGCCCTCATTCGACATACAACACCCGTTCTGCCAGTCACGTTCTGTTAAATGTCCCCAAAGCACAGACATCCCTGGGTCGCTCCTCTTTTCAGTTTGCTGCAGCTAGCGACTGGAATGAGCTGCAACAAACACTCAAACTGGACAGTTTTATCTCAATCTCTTCATTCAAAGACTCTATTGTGGACACTCTTACTGACAGTTGTGGCTGCTTTGCTTGATGTATTGTGGTCTCTACCTTCTTGCCCTTTGCTGTTGTCTGTACCCAATAATGTTTGTACCATGCTGTGTTGTCATGTGTTGCTGCCTTGCTATGTTGTTGTTTTAGGTCTCTCTTTTATGTAGTGTTGTGTTTTCTCTCTTGTCGTGATGTGTGTTTTGTCCTATATTTCTATATTTTTAATCCCAACCCCAGTCCCCGCAGGAGGCGTTTTGGTAGGCCGTCATTGTAAATAATATTTTTTTTCTCAACTGACTTGCCTAGTTAAATAAAATAAATGAAAGTAAACAAACATATATAAGCCTAATCTAGTATTTCCCTCAAAGCTCTAGCTGGTGTAGGCTAGCTATGTAGCAGGCTAGCTAACTCCTCACTAACAACCCTTCATCTGTTGGCATTATTTTACTCTTTTAGAAAGAAGAAGAAGAACAAGGAGAAGAAGCATCGTTTGGAGCAGCAAATTAATACAAATAAAAATGAAGAGGAGGAAACCAAGAGTGGATACATTGACAAAAGAACACCAGCTCAAATGGCTTTTGTCAAGATGCAAGAGAAGAGAGTAATAATCATTGTCCTAAATGTATTGTCCTACTGATGTTCTAGCACTGAAATAGAGACAATGTTAGTCATGGGATAAAAGTACCTACTTCCTGTTTCAAATACCAATATTCACACCCAATTTTTGTGTGTTTCTTTCAGCAAATGGAGAGAATTTTGAACAAAGCAGAAAAAACTCACAAGCGGAGAGTTGAGGTAAGACCATATTATTTGAAAACCTCTGCATGAATTTACTGTAATTCAGAAAATACACTTGGAGATTTGAGTTCTACAAACCCCTGGAATTTATAATAAACAAAGGTATTTTTGTTGTATTGCGGGATTTCAACCATCACCTGGACACCCTGACAGAACATTACGATATTCCTAAAGTCAGCTGGACCAAATGAAGAGGAATCCTGGACCATTTTCATTTTAGAATATGCTTTAGAAAAATATTTGTTTTGCCCATTCTGTGTCATTTGTTGTACATTAGTAATTTTATAATGTGGTAATTGGTGTGACTATATTTTGGTTCCATACATAGAATTATACTAGATTAGACATGCTGTGATGTGTATTTAATTAAACTGAGTTACTTTTCCTTGTCTGGAATTTCACTAATTTATTCACCTTACATTTTTTACATTGGTATTGGTTGTGTGTAGTCCATTGCTGTCAAGATTGAAACGGGAAACGACAGGTGGCATTTTCCAGGCCCAATTGCAGAGCCTTCTATTGTAAAGTAGAGGGCTGAGCTGTGGTCTCTTATAACACCACATGCGTACAATGTAGTCACTCAATATATTAATTACAATTAGCATAACTTGTAATCTAAGAAAATCTGTAGCAAATTATGTATGAAGGCAATATTTGTGTTGGGAATAGACAGACAGCTTCCCGGAAGTAGAGCAATATAATTGTAAATATTAGCAAAAGTTTTCTATTATATTGACAAGATAGTCGAGTAATCGCTCCAACAATGGAAATACATGTCTTCAAAGGTTGAAGGCAGACGGGAGGAGGCGAAAAGGTTGGACCATTCTAGCTAATAAGGTCAGATACGCATGCCAACAATAGGCAGAATTCTGATATAAAGTCGTTTTGTTGTTGTTGAAATACCACGTGCGTTAGTTTATTCGTAACAATCGATCTCGAAACGTATATTTGATCAAATAAGCCTCACGTAGCAAATTCGCAATTATATTATTTTGATGACCAAATTCGACACTCATATTCAAAAGTTCCTCACTTTCGCGGTCTTGTTTTCGTGGACAAAATTTGGGCGGAGTAAACCCTCTCGCTTCGCTTCTTCCTCTCTGATGTTAGCCGGTGAATGAACACCTAGCACTCCTAGGTGGATGCTACCATACCGCCGCATGTTTTAGATATTCTAAATATTTTTCACCGGTACCAACTCGTAAGTTAGGACTAGCAAAATGTCAGCAAGTGCGGTGTATGTGTTAGATCTTAAAGGCAAGGTAAGAGGAAAGTGATGAGCTCAGCTAGCTAAAGAGCTAACGTTAGCTAGCTTAATCTAACATGGTTCACATTAAAATGTTTACTAATGCATCACATAATTTGATGGCCAAGTTACAATATGTAGCCGGCTACTTTACATTCTAAGACAAATATACAATAGTGAATTTGAGATGGCTCGCTTTTGATGTTGATACGGGATATTAATAATATGCATTGTAGCTAGTTACTTAGCTAGCATCTACCCCACCCAGCTAGACTGGTATTAGGATCAGATTGGTTCAATGAATCACGTAATGTATTGTGGCCTATTTCTGCATGATTATGATAATGGTTGTGGTGGCCTTATGAACAGTATCACAAGCCTGACCATCCATGGACGTCATCATGATCACCAACATTTGTCCCCATCCTAAGGCCTGTTTGAGAATGAGAACACCCTTTATGTGAAGCCTCAAATTCAAAGTCCCGTTAGACCCATGTTGATGTTTGTGTTCCATATCAAAGACACTTGATGATATGAAAACAGGATGCCAGTTCAGGATGTCATCAGGAGGCACATACCATGTCGGATGGAGAGACAGCTAGAGAAGTAAGTTCCTGTTGATTATGTTTCACCGCTCCAGGTTCTGGTTTGTCGTAACTACAGAGGAGATGTGGACATGTCAGAGATTGAGCACTTTATGCCCATCCTCATGGACAGAGAGGAGGAGGGCAATTTATCCCCTATCCTGGCCCACGGAGGGGTCCGCTTCATGTGGATCAAACACAACAATCTGTACCGTATCCTTACTGCCACTTACTCAACCTCTCACACGGGATGAGAATGACTACTGCCTCAGTATTCCTTTTCCTTTCCAATATATGGTTCCCAATAGAAACGGGAAACGATTCCATATTTTGCTCTGGGTAAAAGGGAGAGTGATGGTTTGTTTGACTGCTCAGGTCAAAGTACTACTTCTCTTGCTGAGAGTTCAATGGTTCACTTCTTGCAAATTCCACTTGTTGTTGTTCTCAAACTGGCCACCTTTTTTAAGGTAGATACAAGTCGACTTATGTTGAAAGCCCCACATCAACTTTTCACCTTAACAAATGTTCCATCAGTTGTAGCAACGTCTAAGAAAAATGCCTGTGTCTCCTTGGTCTTCTCTTTCCTCTACAAAATTATCCAGGTGAGTTACAATTAGTCTTTCTATAATGGTGTGTAGTAGTCTTATTTTCCAATAACCCATAAGTATTACTGGTGGTTAACGGGTATAAAAAAAATGTGTTGTATCTAGTCTCAGCCTATTGTCTCTGCAGGTTTTCTCCGAGTATTTTAAAGAGTTGGAAGAGGAGAGTATCAGAGATAACTTTGTCATCATCTATGAGTTGATGGATGAGCTGATGGACTTTGGATATCCTCAGACTACTGACAGCAAGATCCTTCAAGAGTGAGTATCCTACCTAACCCTTATTCTGTCTACAAAACTCTCTCTGTACAAACCTATGTTTAGCTTCCATTAAACAGTTTAAAATTCCTCCAAGTTAAACATGATTTAATAACGTAGTAGTTAAATACTGTGTACAGCTTATCTTCCATTTCACCTAAACACCCAGTATGGCTGCAGACAGACAGTTCCTGTCATTGTTGTCCTGTCCTCTCACCAGGTCTGTATCTGTTTGTTTGTAGGTACATCACCCAAGAGGGGCACAAGCTAGACACAGGGGGCCCGCGCCCTCCTGCCACCGTCACCAACGCTGTGTCCTGGAGGTCAGAGGGCATCAAGTACAGGAAGAATGAAGTCTTCCTGGATGTCATCGAGTCTGTTAATCTTCTGGTGCGGCGCCTTGTCACGTCGTGTTCTAAGTCTAACACTCGCCTCCCTCTAATACATTCTTGGCTTGCAATGTTTATTATTTCTCTATGACAAAATGATTCAGTGTTTTATTGAAGTGCTATCAACCATTTTGAACGTAGACTCATTTCTGAAATTGTTGTAAACGGTTTGACACTTTTCCCCCTTTCTCTCCTCTGTGCAGGTCAGTGCGAACGGTAACGTGCTGCGCAGTGAGATCGTGGGCTCCATCAAGATGCGTGTGTTCTTGTCAGGGATGCCTGAGCTGCGTCTGGGCCTCAATGATAAAGTTCTGTTTGAGAACACTGGCCGTGAGTTCCTCTGCACTGTGTGTCACTGTGTCACTGGATTGGTTACAGTTCAGTTAAAATACAAATGCATGTCAGATTTCAAAGCTGTTTCTGTCTGTATTCTCATCCCAAATTTTAGACACTAACGCGTGACTTAGCCTTTTGCTTAGAATTTCCCATCGGCATCATTGTATGATTTGCAATGAAGTTGGAGTTGTGTGCTGTGCTGTGCGCACATATTTCAAGTTAGGATTCAGCTCTTACCTCTAATCTATTTAAATTCTTAACAGAGCTTGTATTTTTTTGCAGAAAACTATACTTGTACCAGGTACAATCCTCTCATGCCCTGACTCTCTCTGTCGCTGTGCTCACCTCAGGAGGGAAGAGTAAATCAGTGGAGCTGGAGGACACGAAGTTCCACCAGTGTGTGCGTCTGTCTCGCTTTGAGAATGACCGTACCATCTCCTTCATTCCCCCCGATGGAGAGTTTGAGCTCATGTCCTACCGCCTCAACACACACGTGGGTACTGTATGAGAGAGAGAGGCCAGTTTCATTAGATGGGCTTGTCATAATGGGTCTTGTTTTTACAAAGATGTGAAGTCTTCGACAAAGAAAATAAACATTGTTCATCAAGCTTCTCCATCGAAAGGGCTTCTTAGTCCAAGACTAGATTTAATCTCTGTCCAGGGAACCGCCCCCTTTATGGGATGGGCATCCAATTAGAAGTGTACAAGTTAAAGCTGGAATCGGTACTTGGTGAAACTGCCACGTCCGTTTTGCAATATTAAAGCAATTAAGAAGTTACTTCAAACAACTAACACCGTTTTTTTCCCCCCTCGGGAATTGCACATCATTGCACGAGCAATAGAATAGCAGAGTATTTATTGCAATATTTTTTCTCTCCGTTTCATCAACTAAACAAAACTGATAACAAATGCGCTGGGGCAGACAGTGACCCTCTTTCACCTCATACAGATTTCAGCTTTAAGGAATTGCTATTTTATTTATGCATATGAGATAATGGCATGCCATTTTGCGTGTGCAAGAAATATGTGTCAGTGTCAATGCAGAAATGACCCTTTCGTTGTATTGATGAGTTGTTGTTTTTTAAGCCTATGAAATGTGTTGTCCCCAGGTGAAGCCCCTGATCTGGATAGAGTCGGTGATAGAGAAACACTCCCACAGCAGGATCGAGTACATGATCAAGGTAAACACCAGCCCTGCAACGTTACCCAGCAGCTAACAGTATGCTCTAGTATCAAATCAATAGTTGACCACAAAGCTATCATAAATGCAAATAGCATGATCTTCAGAAATGCCATGTATTAGCCTCTCTTATTGTGTCTAAGGCCAAGAGTCAGTTCAAGAGGCGCTCCACTGCCAACAACGTGGAGATCCACATTCCAGTTCCCACAGACGCAGACTCGCCCAAGTTCAAGACCACGGTGGGCAGTGTCAAGTGGATCCCAGAGAACAGTGAGGTTGTCTGGTCCATCAAGTCATTCCCGGTGAGCACAACAACACACTGGACTGCATGCTAGCGTAGACCATAGTTCTCAAAGTGCGGCTCTTTTGAGTGTCTGAACATCATCATAACCACAAAGACCTCATGTGTCACTTAACTGACCTGGATACATTTATGTAAAACAAAGTCCACATTATCCTAACTCTTGCTCTGTTTTGTCTTGTCCCAGGGGGGTAAAGAGTATCTGATGAGAGCCCACTTCGGTCTGCCAAGTGTGGAAGCAGAGGACAAGGAGGGGAAGCCCCCCATCAGTGTGAAGTTTGAGATCCCCTACTTCACTACCTCTGGCATCCAGGTGAGCATCCTCACTGCAGTACCTCTTCTATCCTCCAGGGATCTCTTGTTGCTGTGACTGGGAAACATTCTAACACAGGATGGCGCTGTTGTAACACAGATGAGGTCTGGCTGCTCCTGCTGAGAACCTGAGGTGTGCTTGGTTTGCTGCTTCAAAGACTGGTGTCGTGTGTGCATGGTTCTGTTGTAGGTAGAACTGCTGTTGTTTTTAATACAGACCGTACAACAGACTGTCAGTCAACACAGGGACAACAACATCACTGTAGCGTTGGTCTGGCGGGTCTCTCTGTAACATATCTACACTACAGAGTTAAGGTGTCGTTGACAAGCTACACTCAGAAGGATGTACACACAATCAAATAGTTCTGCACAGGTACTGTATAGCCAGCATCAGGCAACTGCCAAAAAATAAACTGCTCCACACACTTTGTATTTAATTTAACTCGGCAAGTCAGTAAGGAACACATTCTTATTTACAAAGAGGGCTAACCCGGACGACGCTGGGCCAATTGTGCACCGCCCTATGCGACTCCCGATCACGGCCGGTTGTGATACAGCCCGGGATCGGACCAGGGTCTGTTGTGACGCCTCTAGCACTGAGATGCAGTGCCTTAGACCGCTGCACCACTCGGGAGCACCAAAAACTCACTGCTTTTAAGACTAACTTTGTTTTGCTCTGTTTTATTGAAATGTTTCTACCAGTAATACTCAGACCGAATGCTCAATAGGTAGTAGATGGGCTGGTTAAGATGAGAACAATTAGGGGCAGAGTACTAGTGTTCAGGTCCTTATTTAAGTCGGGCAGTGTTCTGGATCAGTGTCAAGCTCTCTCTCTCAGTCCTCTGCTTCCAGATCTGACACCAGGGAAATGACATCAGAGCCCAGAGAATCAAAGGAAAGCCTTTTCGTTGGCTCAGTGCGGGGGTTTTGCTCGCCTCGGGTCTTTGTTTCCTGGTGAAAAACGAGCATGGCCAACTTATTATGGAGACGCACACCCTCACATCAGCACTAAAACAAACCGTTTGCGTCTCCTTACAGGAATACAAAAGCTACGAAGTCAACACATTACACTATTGTAGGGATTAACATGGGTAAACGGGATCCTGGGACTGTCCCGGGAACACTTCACATTACCCCCCACAAAAAAAAAAAAGAAATGACCGGGAAATTACTTTTTTCCTTCGTGGCATTTATGCAATTCCACAAAATACATGACATGTAGAGCAGCAGATTAGCAAAAAATAAAATAGCACATTATCCAAACAGGTTGTTGCATGGAAGCCTTGAGTCTAGGATATTTACTTCACACAAAGTCACCATAAATTCAAAGCACACGCATAATTGACACTGCCGGACTGCACGCGCGACCCGAATGCAGTTAGTAAACCCTACAGGAAACCCCTACAGTACAGCCTAGGAAAGAATGTGTGCCTCTTTGAGCTTTCGTTGTGACTTCCGACAGTCACACATTTGATAGGCCCCTATGCATCTGTCAGTCTTTTAAAAATTCAGAGGCCCGAGGGGAAATCTTCTCCTGTTATAGAGCCAAGGCTTTTCTTCAATTGCACTGAAACCCCAAATCCTTACTCCTGTCTCACGCGAAAAACCCTAACTTCATTCTGTGGTTGCATTATCGAAGCACGTTTTTTTGCCTATGCATGTCAAAATACATCTATAACATTCCCCCTGCTTTTCTCCTACTTTCTGCCCATCTGAGCTTCGGTAGAGAATGCGTGATCAACAAACGGTGTGAGAGTTTATATGGATGTTATTATTATTTATTTTTTTAACAGAGTTTGTCCCTGTTCAGGTATCTTTTTAAAACATTTCCTCTCTTCATCTCCCCGTTATTCATGAGCTGATCTGCTATCTGTATAATCATGAACTCCCATTTTGCCAAATGTAGGAGAGATTCTGTCATTCGTTGGATGTTATCTAGCAAGCTTAGCAACTTTGTTCATTTGACTTTTGTATGATATGATTCGACAACTCGATGCTCTCGGTGCGTCCTGAGTGCAGTCTTTGTTGAGATGACCCACTGCTGAAACGCACGGAATTTGAGGAACATGATAATGGCCTGTTTTGCAATTCACAGCAATGTCATTGGCGATCAAAGATAGTTACTCAATCATTACTAAATATCAGTTTCATTTGCTCTGAAATCTTTACATAGTGGCGCTGACAAGCTGTCGCAACGTCCCTCTTATTTGGGGAGAACCCTGGCATTTTCACCATATCTTGGTTTGAAACGCTTTAAATGGGCACTTTGTGGACTCCAGAAAGAATAGCTACTCCTTCTGCAAAACGAGTAAACAAAAAAATTCAGATTTGTGCATTATTTCCCAGGATTCTCGGGATGAATATGAATGATCTTCTGGAAAATACCATTGTGCTGCAAGCGCTGTGTTTTTGTGCTGTACCCGCAGAAAATGTTCAGCATTAGTAACAATGGAGCTTAGACTTTCAAGTTTGCCTAGGGACATCTCTAACCTGCCACGCATTTGGCTAAACACAAATGAAGAATCTCTGGGGGTGCAGGGAACTGGTTATTAAAGTTGAGTTAAGAGTCAGTAAAACAGGAGAAACTCAAGCCCGTTATCTACACCTCCTTTGTGTCGTATTGTAAATGTGCCATGCTAGCTCACAGCGGTGACATCGTGGTTACCTTCCATAGCAGGTTTGTGTGTGCGTTGGGCTGGTTTCCTTTTCTTTTTGTACGAGCGTATGACATGTGTTCACAAGGCCTCTTGTCTTACCAGTAGAGCCACAGGATATGTTACCTGGTCTCTATCTCAATTTACCCTCTATGCAAATTCCCTATCAAACTGTTTTAATAAATTAGACAATCTGCCCGATTTATATTTCTTTACCCAAATGTTAGAGCCAAACATGCTCTGCTAAATTAGAGCTTTTCTCCGTTTTTGGAGTTCCTCCCATATCAATATTCTGCAGTGGCGTCCCACACAGAATTGAAAGGCAGAGGATTAAATTACACTTTGCTTGAAATACTCTGGAAATGAGGACGTTTTGGCAATATCGGAAAATGAGGGATTTCGTAATCCAATGGCGCGACTGAGAGACATTCAGTGTCTTCCTGTTGTAGTGTTCTACCAGAGAATGTTCTCCGAAAGGTTTCATCATCACTACAAGATGCACTCGTAACAGCCACACGTATTTAACCCTAGTGGGGGCACCTTGAGGAAAGTGTTGCTTGTAAACCGAAGCCCCTCAAAATAACTCACTCAACCAGAGATCAATGGAGCCTTCATCAGAGATGCTACTTTTAGCTACTAGAAGCTACTATTTAGGGGTTTTGATGGGGAGCTATTTTGTGGCCCTGGCTGACCCCAAGGTCGCTACGCTGGTGTTCCAGGGCCTCTTGAACTGTGCAGAGCCCCTGTGGCCACTCCAACGGAGCCCACCGCACGCCACCGAGGATCTCTGCTAGCATTGAGGGAACATTAATGCAGCCTGGGCTTATTACAGGGAGTACGCCACTTACTGCTCTGTGTGTGTGTGTGTGTGTGTGTGTGTGTGTGTGTGTCTGTGGGTGCGTGCCTCTGCATATGCCTGGCTGCATGTGTGACCATGTGTTTGCACACTCACGCTCACCACGCTACCCAGTCTCTTGCACACGACACACATCACCAAGGGGGGACCACATCATCAACTCCTTGATTAGACAGCGTGGTATATCAAAGTGGTGTTTTACCCCACCGCCAACCAGCCAGGCCTACAGGCAGATGTGCATTAAGCCCCCCAGCCATATCCCATCTGAGGTAGAAAAGGGAAGTTTACCACCAGAGCGGTTTGGGCTGCTCCAGAGGCATAGCCTGCTTGGTTTCTTTATAGCCTGCTGATGGTAGGGGGGGAAGCCACATCAGGGCTCATCTGTCCCCCTCCAGGGGATAATTACAGCCAGGTTCCCCCTCCCCTCAGACACAGTGGCGTGGCCCGCCATCCCCTCAGAGGGATGTACTCCATATAGGCCTAGTCAACCACCAGAACAGAACGCTTGGCCAACTGCAAAATACTGATGTACTACATTATTTACAGTAAATATATCAGTCTGTATCATGTACTGAATTATTATTATTTTAACTGGTACTGTGTATGAAGATTAACTGTATTTGACACAGGCATCATCACAGAAGTTCCGGTGTGGTATCAATTTCACATGCGATTTGATGGATGTGCCTCTGCTGTAATTTTTGTAAGCACATGATCATTTGATCTTCATTTAATGTAAATAAAGTGTTCTTCCTGTTATAAACAGAAATTATCAGACGTCTATCAGTAGTTAGTAGAACTGTCCCGTGGACCTAGTTATTTCAAAGGAGAACTTCACAAACAAGTTGTTTGTTGGACCATGGTTGACGGATTCATTGCCTCGTTCCGCTTGAACGTTCATTGAAGCTCTGACCTCATGCTGATCAAATCAAATGGCTGTTGAAAAGGTAAATTGTCTACCAGACTGCCTGGAGAAACCGCTTGTTCTACACAACTACTGTCTGGTATTCACATTCTCTAACGTCTCAGAGAAATCCTCCACACTGAGGACACATTCATCCCCAAGATAAATCTGCTCTATTTCAAGAGAGTGTCCTTAAAATATGGCATTCTTAGCTTGGTCCGGCTGTGCCCCAAACTTTGGAACGAATGTGTGCGCATGTTTGTGCCTGCTTTGGCCTTACAGTTAGTTTAGAACAACAAACATCTAAATTTGTAAGGCACCAGACTACTTGGACACAGAGCAGTAGGCTACACCTCGATTTAGCTGCGTTCATTACAGCATCACGTCGGCCAACCTTGTTACGGTCTGTGACTAACTGGTAGTGTAGGAATAAGAAGCTACCAATTTCACCGCCGGCAGTGTAGAGTTGTAGACAGGTCAACTAATGTTGGAGACTTCTGGACGAGAAAAATCCTCTGTCCTTGTTTCACCCTGTGGCTACTATTCCTGCATCTCTTTTGATCAAGGCTATTTCTCACTATGACTTGGTCTTGTTGGCAAAACCATAGAAACGATGAAATATTGAATTGGCTCAGTTAGCATATCACTTTTAGGCAAGGATGGGAGACTTAGGAGGTTCAGCATGATTCTGGCTGATAAAAGTATGGATCTATAAATGTAGGCCAGATGTAATGGATGTGTTGGACAAAAACATAATTTATCATCTTTAGTGATTATATATGAGAAGATTGCATAGTTGAGGGTTGCTAGGGAATGTCAACATAACCACCAGGCCGTTCTGATGGTCCTTGTTGGCTTGCATTGACCTGCTAGCACCCATGTTCTGCCAATGACAGCCACTAGACCTAACTAGTGTTAGCCTTGACCTGCCAGCACTGAGATTCTCCTGTTCTTACAATGTCTAGACTGCAGACACACACACACAGTTCTGAGACCGTTCAGACAGTCCTCCTCCTATATGCATATAGACATATTCATTCTGCATTGTGTATTGGCGGTGTAGGATCCGCCTCGAACACCCTTTTTAGATTTTAAATCACACTTGAAAAATAGGCGTCGTGCGCCTAAATGGGAGGCGATTTGTACAGCGCACAGTCCAAATACAGCGCTAGTCTGATATGGATCAGGTCAGCAGACCGATTTTACCTCTGTGGAGTAAATGATGTGTTTGTATCCAACTCGGTTGCCTTTGCACCAGCATGCAGGATTGTAGCCTTTTTTTTGTTGTTGTCGAGGAACACAACAACCCTCTCTGTGAAGCTGTTTGCTTCCTGTTATGAGAAGAACCACCTTTTGTGTGTCCTGGTACCGGCAGTGTTCACACCTTTTCTGAGAGGAAGATGAAGGATCGGTTTTGGGTGGCCGACTTGCACGCCTGTTGCATCTTCATCAGGACCCCCAGACAGACGGCCCCACACCCAGAGGTGTTTGTTGAGGAGCCTGTTAGGGCCGGTGTCCTGTTGGGTTTCTTCATTACGGCCCAGTTATGATTCATGGTACCCTTGTTGTAAAAGTGTTTCACTCCCTAAAGCAAAAACATCACCTTTCCCATATGGTGTTGATAAAAAGCTCAGTATTTATGTGAAGAGAGCTGAGCTGCGGTGCGGTGTGCTGTGGCCATTTACACATTGTCAAGTCTGTCTGTCAGTGTAATTCTCTGGGCGGTTATTGCAAATGTTTTATCCTGGAGAAGATTTAAGGCTTAATCCCCCCCCACTCTCTTGTTCTGTTAGGATCTCTGAATGCCTCAAGGTTCTCCTCGTTTCAACGAAAGCCCAGCCATGAAACAATAGTGAACTGTTTTACGACGGGGTAATATGCAGCTCAATCCACTGATAAGCTCACCACAGAGATAAGCATGTTAATTTACGCTGTTTGTTTTTATAGGCCTCAGTGTAAATAATGAGATTTTAATGACAATAGTAGTCAACTCCCTGTCATGCGTTCTGCTTACTATCAACGTTTTCTCATGTGACATGGCTCAATTTGGTAAATTCAGTTATGTAATATTATGCAATATGTGTGCCCTTGGTGGGTCTTGTTCAATAGGTTGTAGTTTCGCAAGAAGGGCAAGTGAAGAATTTATGACATTTCACACATAGGATTGGGAAGTGCCAGTTCCCTACTTTTGTATTAATATCTAAAAGTTTCTTAACCACCAGCTCATTTCTCTCTTGAATGTGAGAGAAGTTCCCATCATCTACAGACATTGGCTTTGTTTGCAGGACATGTATGACCTTATGGGTGGAACTTGGCATTGTTAAAGTTAGTATTTTAAGTGAATATAATAATAATCGTCCTTGTAAAAAACAACACAGTATCATGTATAGTTAACCCTATTTTGTTATATTCATTGTACTTTACTTGACCGGTTTTCCAAACAGGCTCAGAATGACATGAAATGCATGTCAAAACATTAGGGACACCTTCCTAATATTGAGTTGCACCCCCTTTTACCTTCAGAACAGCCTCAATTTGTCGGAGCATGGACTCTACAAGGTGTTGAAAGCGTTCCACAGGGATGCTGGCCCATGTTGACTCCAATGCTTCCCACAGTTGTGTCAAGTTGGCTGGATGTCCTTTGGGTTTTGGACCATCCTTGATACACACGGGAAACTGTTGAGAGTGAAAAACCCAGCAGCGTTGCAGTTCTTGACACAAGCCGGTGCGACCTGCACCTACTACCATACTCCGTTCAAAGACACTTAGATATTTTGTTTTGCCCATTCACCCTTTGAATGGCGCACACACACACACACACACACACACACACACACACACACACACACACACACACACACACACACACACACACACACACACACACACACACACACACAGTCCATGTCTCGAGGCGTAAGCATCCTTCTTTAACCCGTCTCCTTACCTTCAATCACACCGATTTTGAAGTGGATTTAACAAGTGACATCAATAAGGGATTATAACTTTCGCCTGGTCAGTGTGTCATGGAAAGAGCAGGTGTTCATAATGTTTTGTCCACTCCGTGCATGTATTGTATAGAATTTGACTGCTTCCTCCCTTTAGTCACTGTTTGTGCTAGGTGTGACGGTGGACAGGTTTTGTGATGTTTGCTCACTCTTGTTTTCAGGTGCGCTACCTGAAGATCATTGAAAAGAGTGGCTACCAGGCTCTGCCATGGGTTCGATACATCACACAGAACGGAGGTAAGGCTAAAACTAGACATTCACACCCTTCAAAACCAAACCTCCCAATGAAGACTGATCCTCAACCCACCACAGTGTGATAATGATCTCTCGTTGTCCCAGCCACCAAACATCTGCATATGAAACGCACTGTCATCTGCCATCAATCTGATGTGTTGAACTATGCATGTCTGAACTGCCACGTGTCTCTGCTCGTCTGCTTCTGGGTGGGCCCCCCACGTTGCTCTGTTGCCCCTCACATAAATGTTTGGGCTTTTACTGGTTTCAATAGTTTTAGTAATTGCAGCACTGAATGTTGCTTCAGGGACCGTTTTGCCCTGCCTAGGAATAAGTCTAGGGGACACTGCTACCAAGTGGTCTGTAACTTCCTTCACTGGATTTTCCCCTGCTTCATGCAGTGCTGTGTGGTTCTATGATCTCCCCTCTGCTGTGTGCCATGTTGTAAGGCTCTACAGTACAGTCTGCAGTCCGTCTCCCTCCAGGCCTCTCTCCCTGATCAGGTTATCTGTGCAGGTGGTCTGAGACGGGGGGGGCCCTCCCCTCCCGACTCTAATTGGCAGGAAGGGAGCATCCAGGAAATAGCGTTGTTCTTGGCGGCCGCTGGCCAGCTGTCGTACTGTACTACACCCCAACTAATGGCTGTCTTACTTATACACCGGCCCCCGCAGAGCCAACCAACATATTCATTACCTCCGATATCAACCAGAGGAAGGCATTCGTCTCCGCCGACAGTTTGTTTTGATACTTTGTCAATCGGGGGGTTGAATCTTTTGTTCCGAGCAGTCTTTGGTGTCTGCGCCGTGCAAGGCCAGACTCCAGGTCCTGGTTTTGTTGTTGTCTGCCTGTGTGGCTTGAAGATACAGTAGAAGTCTAGCTTGGCTCAAATCGGAATTGCTGATCCTGATGGAATTCATGTTAATATTTTCACTACAATAAAAGTAGATTCAACGGACAAGAAACAATATCTCCGGTGATCCAGTCTCACCCGAAGGTATCATGATATTTGACAATATGAGTCCCGGGAATTCTACGGCTCCATTTTGTCTCAATCCCCTCTGACATAGATGAGTTCCACCTCCATTGTCTGCGAGGAGAGCGAAAGCCAACACATGCTGAGGCGGTTATGAATGATGCTGCAACGCTGACATTGATACTATCTTTTGAAAACGAGTGAATAAAGGGAAGAAAACCAGGAGAGGGGCGGGGGGGGGGGCTGCTGAGGTCCCAGAGTACTGAGAGAACCTGCTAGTGTAGCTAGAGGGGAGGGCGGGCCGGGGAGAGGCTTTTGCCAAACGATGGTGACCTATCCCGCTTGGGGTTAGCGGATGACGAATGTAGGCAGCCCACAGGGACTCCATGAGCACGCCCTTGCTCTTAAATGTTTATCTTACCTTTTGTCTCGGGGTTATTGCCAGTGTATTTAGCCAAGGAATGATTTAGGAATGCACATGTGAGTAGGGGAATTCAGGGCTGCTGAAACTGAAAGCATACTTTTTCCATCGCCCCTCTCACAATGTTTCTGATAGGATCTAATTAAACAGGGACCTGTGGGTCTGTTGAATTACTTGTCTTGAGTATGGGTGATAGATATCATACTGGGGAGGTGAGACCTTAACGTGGGTGGATCGCTGAACACTTACAGTAGATGTACTGTATATAGGCTGAGTTCATTAGTTGACACAGATCTAAAGAATGTAAGAACGCTGCCATCATACAGCACTGTTGTATCTCGCCAAAAGGGAAGGTGTAGCTCCTCATTTCCATACATCTGTATTTGTTCTGTTCATGTGGGTGGTGTGTTCCGCTTAGGCTTAAACAAATACTACACCTTTTTTGTTTATTTGAGTTAATGCCCCCTAACTTTACTATTTTTTTTAAATTCCAACTTTATTATCACTCATCAACCCTGTAATTAAACAGATTTAAGTTGACATGTTATGGAAGCTGTCAGGGCAATTAAACAACACAGATCACAACGGTGCAATTAGACAAACTAGGTGTGAAGACAAGATCTCTCATGTACGCTACCTCATGTGCTCAGGCCACTGCCAAGTTTGACTTCCACGTTCACCCCCAACGCCCCAACTGAATAGCCCACGCCACCTGAATTGACTGCATCATCCTGATGAGCTCTGGGTTCTGGTGGCCAAACTGGTCACCAGTTTCCAGACGGATTCCTTGCCAGGGCCCACCGCAGACTTCCACCGCACCACCATTTTGTGTCTTTTTTTCCCCTCCTATGTAATTTTGTTGATCAAAAGAGCTGCAACGTTAGCAGAAAGATGTCCCGAGCCGTAACTGACGATTCAATCTTCATGAGATTACATTTCAGCTCTTTTGATGAAATCAATTGGGCATCCTTAATATTAAGCGTGGTCGCCCTGTGTGGTTTTATTAACTTCATCTATTAACGTTCACACCTTCAACGGGGAAGGTCCATAATAATAATTCTGTGTCTAGGTGACATCTCACTGTTATCAAACAATGAAAGACAAATGACTTCAAATTCCACGTTTCATATCACTTTTGAAGAGGACCAGTGTTCTTTTATGGGGAAGCGATACAAGACACCGTACAGCTCTAGAAATAAAGCACTGGCCCTAACCCAACTAGAGGCCTTGATGCCTTTGGCAGCCTGACAGTTTCTTCAGGCTGAATGAAAAGCCTTGTCCTATTTGCAGAGCGCCCTTGGGGCCTTGATGTGGCTGTAGGTCCTGATTGGCATATTGGTGGCGGTGAGGTCACGGACTGGGCTGTCGTTGAAGACTGGTGGAAAGTGTAGGAGCCGTGTGACAGGGTAATGCCACCCCCAAGGACCTGTGGCTTTACCCCTGCACCGACAAGCACTTTGTTGTGGACCACGGAGAGCCAATGGCACCTCATCTGCGTGTCCCTGTGTGTGACTTGTGCCACGGCCAGGAGCCTGAGTCAGCAAAGCCACGCGTTGGCTCCGTCTCCGCAAGAAGAGCTGTGTGTGCGCGCGTGCATTTCTGGGGAGAGGGGCGCATGGGACCAAATTAGAGACCTCCCATGAGTGTGTAGTAAAGGTCTGTAAACACAGCCTATCAATTACCACAGCCAAAGTAGTCCTGAAGACTTAAGCTGCCTTATTCTACCCCTTTAATGTTCTCCTCACTCGAAAGCCATATAGGAAACCAGCATGTGTTTGATGGTTAAGAGGACAGTCATTTTCAAGGAGGCTTGGGGGGGGGGAATAAGCCACCAGACCCATTGTCTAGCCCATGGCATGTGCACGCTACAATTAGAAATAGGTCTCCAGGCAAGTCGGGGTAATTTAGACTGATGTGTAGACTGGATTCAAGAGTTCAAGTCTCATATTTTGTAAGAAATGTCATATTGCAGAGAAGTGGTATTTAGAAGTTTTATTAGGTCTGTTAAAGTTGTTTTGAAGGGGTCAAAAGTCTTTTAGTTTTATTCACATGAAAACATTCTGTCAAACTAACAATATGAAGAGCCACATTTAGAAAGCGAACCGTTGCGTTTTACTAGAAGTAAACATGTTATGATATTTAAAGCGTGTGTGTGTGTGTGTGGCATGCACATGTGGGTGTCTGTGTTTAGACACTTCATAACTACCAAATTTGGCACGTCATTTCTCGAACCACGTCAACGTTAAAGGATTTAACCGTCACGTTAAAGGATTTACAAATGTCAGTAGTGCGTTTCAAACCCTCGTCATGTAACAATACTATTGGGCTCAGTTCACCATTGTTCCAAGTGCCTCTGGTTCCCCATAGCAACCACAAAAACACTGCTCTACCGTAGGCTTTGCACTTAATTGCTCTTAAAGCAGATATGATTTAAGGCAAATGAAAACCAGATACGCTGGGCTTGTGGGGCAAGCGGTTTCATCACTCCATGTCTAACGTTCCACACACCACACTGTTTCCATAACAAACTGTGTTTTTTTTATTTTTTATTATTGTTATCATTACAGAAATTGAGGCTGTGTTCTTTAGGCTAGAGTGTGATTTTGGAGAGGTTTCCACGAACAGACGGTACTGATCTTGTTAAATCCGGCCCATGCTGCGTGCATGCCCTCGTCCGCACAGTCCACCACACACACATACTGTACATTCACACACACACAACAGATTGTTTACTTGTTTATGTGTGTGAGGGAGTGCGGATGTCATGCTCACCTCTACTCAAAACTCAGATTCCTGAACAGATAAGCAGTCAGAACTTGGCTTGAGCGAAGAAACCAAACTCCACACAGCTGTGTGCTTCCCATTTGTAAATGTATGTGCATTTAAGATGTTTATTTACGAGTCATGCTGCCAAGCATAGCACCAGAGGAACTTAACATCTCCTTACAAACACAGTCTTTGGTCTGAGGGAACTAAAATAAGGAAACTTATCCTCTCGATCTGGTTCTGCTGGTTTTAACAAGAGTTTTCTCTACTTATTGTCTTTCTTCTGTTAGTTTTATAATGGGTGGAGACAACTCCCACAAGACGATTCACATTTTATTTAGATTGGCTCTTGGAGTAATATTAAAACGTTAATGAATTATGTGTATTTTGAGGTCAAGATGGAAGGGTAGGGAAAGGACTTCTCTGTAAAGCATTCGCTTAGCTTTTATGGCCAAACCGATGTTTCTAGATCAGTCAATATTCATGTATGACTGTCAGTGAAATGGAGTTCGCAAATTGTTTAATAATTGTCCTTTTTTCCTCCAGATTACCAACTCCGAACCCAATAGAAGCTGCAGCAGAGGAAGGACCGACCCATATATTTCCAGGATGTATAATTACCTATAGTCCTATGTCATGGACCGTTGTTGTCAACTGTCTTTGTTATTTTTTGTTTTCATTTCCATCTTAAAGTTTGGTTCGAATTTAAGTGCCATAACACAAATATGATACTCCTCTGAAAATTCTGAATCTAGGCTTTTATTTGGTTACAGTTGTATTCCAAAAGCAGTGAAATGTATAATATTTCTAGAGTTACTCAAAGGTAGGTCAGTTGCAAATAATAAATACAGTTATTGATACTGTACTTCCCTGTGGTCTAGCGTTCTAAGCTGCTGTCTCCAGATCACATATACCCCTGCAGCATGGGTTTGAATCTGTACCACTGCTATTTTCTCTCTCTTCTGTCCTTCCCCTCTATTCTGTCCTATCTATCCTGCCCACTAAACACTGAAATAAGTGAGCGGGACTGACACTCCTTTTAAAGAAAAAAGGTACTTCCCCCTTTTTCCATCTAAATTACATGCTTGAGATTTTGTTTCATAGGTCAATTTCAGGTGTTAAGTTGTGTGACCAACAAAACAGTACAGTGTTATAAGAAGTGAATGTGAATTGACAAACGGCTTTCTTAATTTCTCTGTTCCATTTACTTGGTGATAGCCTGACTCGAGGCTGAAAAAGCTCTTCAATATATATTGTCTGTGTGGCTGTTATGAGATGGGGTGCATTGGTACATTCATGCAGGTCAAAGTGAGCACTTAAAATAGACAAATTGTAATAAAATATGTGCCACATTAGTTTCTATGTTTGTGTCAGCACTCCAAAGTTGCAGTACCTTTATGCCACCATTAACCCTCTTAAGAATAAAACCCTGAATGCTTATTAAGTATGTATTATTTTCTAATGATCTGTTTATTCATTTTAAAACATTTTTTATTTATTTGACATTTTGATCTTTAATTTGTTTTTGGGTTTCTTATCCTCACATTGGTCAGTGGAATTAACATGACTGTTGTGACAAAAAAAAAAAAAAGTTGAACAAAGTTCTCATTTACAACCTGGCCATGATAAAGCAAAGCAGTTCGACATATAAACAACAACACAGAGTTACACATAAACGTACAATAACAAAATAGAAAAATCCATGTACAGTGTGTGCAAATGTAGAAGAGTAGGGAGGTATGGCGATAAATAGGTGTTGGAGGCCAAATAATTACAATTTAACATTAACATTGGAGTGATAGATGATGATGTAAGGATTGTGCCTTTTAAACAGCTTGGAAAATTCCAGAAAATGATGTTATGGCTTTAGAAGCTTCTGATAGGCTAATTGACATCATTTGAGTCAATTGGAGGTGTACCTGTGGATGTATTTCAAGGCCTACCTTCAAACTCAGTGCCTCTGCTTGACATCATGGGAAAATCAAAAGAAATAAGCGAAGACCTCAGAAAAAAAATTGTAGACCTCTTCAATTCTGGTTCATACTTGGGATCAATTTCCAAACACCTGAAGGTACCACATTCATCTGTACAAACAATAGTACGCCATGGGACCACGCAGCCGTCATATCGCTCAGGAAGGAGAAGCGTTCTGTCTCTTAGAGAGTAACGGGTTTTGGTGCAAAAAGTGCAAATCAATCCCAGAACAACAGCAATGGACCTTGTGAAGATGCTGGAGGAAACGGGTACAAAAGTATCTATATCCAAAGTAAAACAAGTCCTATATCGACGTAAACAGAAAGGCCGCTCAGCAAGGAAGAAGCCACTGCTCCAAAACCGCCATAAAAAGCCAAACTACGATTTGCAACTGCACATGGGGACAAAGATCGTACTTTTTGGAGAAATGTCCTCTGGTCTGATGAATCAAAAATAGAACTGTTTGGCCATAATGACCATTGTTATGTTTGGAGGAAAAAAGGGGAGGCTTGCAAGCCGAAGAACACCATCCCAGCCGTGAAGCACGGGGGGTGGCAGCATCATGTTGTGGGGGTGCTTTGCTGCAGGAGGGACTGGTGCACTTCACAAAATAGATGGCACCATGAGGAAAATTATGTGGATATATTGAAGCAACATCTCAAGGCATCAGTCAGGAAGTTTGGTCAGAAATGGGTCTTCCAAATGGACAATGACCCCAAGCATACTTCCAAAGTTGTGGCAAAATGGCTTAAGGACAACAAAGTCAAGGTATTGGAGTGGCCATCACAAAGCCCTGACCTCAATCTTATAGAACATTTGTGGACAGAACTGAAAAAGCGTGTGCGAGCAAGGAGGCCTACAAACCTGACTCCGTTACACCAGCTCTGTCAGGAGGAATGGGCCAAAATTCACCCAATTTATTGTGGGATGGTTGTGGAAAGCAACCAAAAACATTTGACCCAAGTTAAACAATTTAAAGGCAATGCTAACAAATACTAACAGAGTGTAAGTAAACCTCTGACCCACTGGGAATGTGATGAAAGAAATACAATCTGAAATAAATAATTCTCTCTACTACTATTCTGACGTTTCACATTCTTAAAATAAAGTGGTGATCCGAACTGACCTAAGACAGGGGAATTTTTTTATAGGATTAAATGTCAGGAGTTGTGAAAAACTGAGTTTAAATGTAGTTGGCTAAGGTGTATGTAAACTTCCGACTACAACTGTAGATGATCTGGAGCCAATGTGTTTGGTGAATTAAGCTAGCTATTAAATGGTTATACATGTACACTCAAACCTATTTCTGACATGTTGTCGCTCAGTCATGTGGCTGTGGCTGGTTTATTATAAAGCAGGCAGAGAAGTGTTCAATAACTGTTCGATTGAAAAATGACTGATGTAAGTGACTTTGAAAGTGGTGTGGGTAGGACTGTGGCGGTCCCAAAATTTCGTTGTTCGGTGATTGTCAAGCAAATAAATGCCAGTCTCGCGGTAATTGACCGTTAATCAACATAACCACATTTAGCATCTCCTGGCTTCAAGCCACTGATGCAGACATTTTGAAACATCTACATTTTTTTTTTTTTTTTAAGTATATTAAATCCATGTAATATGGCCTACTCTCACAATAAATCCATGATTTCTTTTAGACAGGTCTTAAGAAACACGATATGAAGAAAATGTAGTCTTACTTCAGAAGAACAGAATAGCATACTCTGAGTTGTCCTTATGTTAGGTCCTCATCTGGCTATGCCATATGGCTGTGGGCTACACTAGTTCATTTAGCAGACACGATTTGCTTAGAATTCCGTGTCATTATTTTATAGTATGAAGAATGCAATTGTACAATGCTGAATAAAATAGGATATTTTCTCCAAACGATTTGAGTCCGTGCCCAAACGCGGCTATTTCAGGTTGAGTGAAGAAATAGGTACACCTATATGCTACATTTAGAGATATTAGTGTGACTTTAGTTGTTCTACAAACATTGGGCTAATTTCCAGATGAAATCCCCTTTGTGTGGACGTAATGGCACATATAAAAGTCCATGGCGTCTGCGGCCCTTGGGCTAAATATAGTAATGGTAATTCCTTTCTGTGTGCTCCGAAGCACCTCTCACAGTACAGCGCAAACTGGCTCTAACCAGAATAGAAAGAGGAGTGTGAGGCCCCCAGTGCACAACTGAGCAAGACGACAAGTACATCAGAGTGTCTAGTTTGAGAAACAGACGCCTCACAAGTCCTCAACTGGCAGGTTCATTTAAATAGTACCCGCAAAACACCAGATCACCATCACTGGACAATTGAGGAGTGGAAAAACTTTTCCTGGAACATGACGAGTTCAGTTTACGTGATTGGCCTGCGCAGTCCCCAGATCTCAACCCAATAGAGCATCTTAAGGATGGAATGGGCTGTTCACTGCATGCATGTACCACCGTCCAATCTGCAACAACAGTGTGATGCCATCGTATCAGCATGGACCAACATCCCTATGGAAGGTTTCCGACGCCTTGTAGAATGCCCCAATGAATTCAGGCTGTTCTGGAGGCAAAGGGGGGTCCAACCTGGTACTAGATGGGTGTACCTAAACTGGCCAGTGAGTGTATAGTGCTAGCAGATCTTTTAGATGACTCGTACGAGTAAATATCAGTGGTAACAGTTGACTGCATGGATGTTTCAATAAGTTCTCAGAAGCTAGGCCAAAAGCTGTAAACCTTGGATTTTGCCCAGAATATCCCACTCGGATACACTTTCCCCCTCACAGTTTTGTCATCTTGGTCTTGTTTGCTGTAAACTGTTTATGTTCAAATCGAAGGACAACAGTCCTAGTGGGTGTGTGTTTGGATTTGAGGTTTGTCTGTGTTTCTTGTCTGTTCCTTTTTAATCACAAAAAAAGTTTACATGAGTCCAGATCATTTGGATACAGATATATGCAGAAAATGTATCTTAAAGTTGTATGTTTTTTCAGTTCACAGCCAAATGATCTTTCAAAATGAAATCAAATCAAATAGTTTTGTTGGACATATGAAAGTCAGAACTTCATCATCCAACCAAGCCATAGCTTACTTTTGAATTCTATGACACACGGGACCCTTCAAAAAGTTATAATTAGGAAAAGCTTTCACGTGATACTGCTTTTAGCAGGTATTGACTTGCCTGTATTGTTATCCGTATATTTAAAATCAAGCATAAAGAAAGTAGTTTATCAAAAAGAGCTTGATTATTTCCTCTGTATTAATAAACTACTGCATTATGTTTAGGCCACACAACTACTGCAGCATGTTTAGGCCACATTTGAATACTTTGAAAATGCATCAATTCCACCACCCTTTGTTGAAGTAACTTGACATGACCGTCTGTGAAAGCTACTCTATGTTCTATGTAGCGACACACCTGCTTACACGTATCCAAGGAATGATGCATTTTCAAAAAGCATAAAACTATTTGAACAGGTCTTCGATATCTTCCACCGCAGACAATTTGTGTTACTCAACTTTCTTTCCCTCAGAGGTGTGATGTAAGTCAATCCAGATGCTGTGTTGCGTGCATGCCTCACATGCTCTCGTCCAGATCAGAATGGAATATCTCCCTGCAGACCACCGGTTGAGAATAGCATGCATGCAGACCTGTGAGGCTCTCTACTGTCTAAAACAAATCTATCTGCTATTTACACAACATACGTCTGTGTGTCTTCTCCTCCTTTACACTCTTACGATGTAACAACAAAACACAGCAACATGGCCTATAAACCAAACGCTGCCAGTCGATGTATTGCTGTGTATAAAGGATGAAACTAAGAGTAGCCTGCAAACAAGGGGTCTGACTGGCGTGCACATGGACCAGGAAGTGACAGGCTGTTTTCTCTGTGAGTGTGTACACACACACACACACACACACACACAGTGTGTCTGAAGCTGTCCATATGTGTTGAGAGCTGAATAGGAGGAAGATGACCGCCGGGTGGCTTCCCTGGACAGGGCCAGCCAGTCTGTGCCCTTGATGCTTATTTTAGGCCTGTTGAGGGGAGGTCTGTGACTGTGTGAATGCTGCAGCTCCGGCCTGGGCCTGTGTGAGGTCACGTCCTGAGTCACAGAGTGCAGCTTTTGGGAAAGAAGCCCTGGAATGTGGAGGAGGAAGTGATTCAAAGTGGGGAACAAGGGATCACACTGGGCAGCGTGGGGCTGCCTGACTCAGATAGATTAATTCCTCCAACACACGCATTGTTTTGCTCTCACACACATGTGGATGGGGACAATGGGACAGTCGCCTTTAGAGCTGGCATTTCCAGACCCTAGAGCTGCATTCAGCTGTGTCTGCATTAGACATACAGTACTAGTCAAAAGTTTGGACCCACCTACTCATTCCAGGGTTTTTCTTTAGTTTTTAGTATTTTCTACATTGTAGAATAAGAGTGAAGACATCCACACTATGAAATAACACATATGGAATCATGTAGTAACCAAAAAAAGTGTAAAAACAAATCAAAAGTAACCACCCTTTGCCTTGAGGACAGCTTTGCACACTATTGGCATTCTCTCAACTCGCTTCACCTGGAATGCTTTTCTAACAGTCTTGAAGGAGTTCTCACATATGCTGAGCACTTGTTGGCTGCTTTTCCTTCACACTGTGGTCCAACTCATTCCAAACCATCTCAATTGGGTTGAGGTCAGGTGATTGTGGAGGCCAGGTCATCTGATGCAGCACTCCATCACTCTCCTTCTTGGTCAAATAGCCCTTACACAGCTTGGAGGTGTGTTGGGTCAATGTCCTGTTGAAAAACAAATGATAGTCCCACTAAGCACAAACCAGATGGGATGGTGTATCGCTGCAGAATGCTGTGGTAGCCATGCTGGTTAAGTCTTCCTTGAATTTTAAATAAATCACAGACAGTGTTTCTTGGCCCAAGCAAGTCTCTTTTTATTGGTGTCCTTTAGTAGTGGTTTCTTTGCAGCAATTAGACAACATATGCCTGATTCACGCAGTCTCCTCCGAACAGTTAATGTTGTGATGTGCCTGTTACTTGAACTTGTACTGTGAAGCATTTATTTGGGCTGCAATTTCTAAGGCTGGTAATTCTAATGAACTTATCCTCTGCAGCGGAGGTAACTCTGGTTCTTCCTTACCTGTGGCGGTCCTCATGAGAGCCAGTTTTATTATATGGCTAGATGGTTTTTGCAACTGCACTTGAAGAACTGTTCAAAGTTATTGAAATTTTCCACAATGACTGACCTTCATGTCTTAAATTAATGATGGACTGTCATTTCTCTTTGCTTATTTGAGCTGTTCTTGCCATAATAAGGACTTGGTATTTTACCAAATAGGGCTGGCTATCTTCTGTATACCATCCCTACCTTGTCACAACACAACTGATTGGATCAAACGCATTCAGAAGGAAAGACAAATGCCACAAATTAACTTTTAACTAGGCACACCTGTTAATTGAAATGCATTCCAGGTGACTACCTCATGAAGCTGGTTGAGATAATGCCAAGAGTGTGCAAAGCTGTCATCAAGGCAAAGTTTGGCTACTTTTAAGAATCTCAAATATTAAATATGAAACTTTTATGAACCTTTTGAGGATCTGAGGACTCCATGCCAAATCTTTTCAGTCTCTTGAGGGGGAATAGGCTTTGTCGTTCCTTCTTCACAACTGTCTTAGTGTGTTTGGACCATGATAGTTTGTTGGTGATGTGGACACGAAGGAACTTGAAGCTCTCAACCGTCAATGAGAGTTGAGGCGTGCTCAGTCCTCCTTTTCCTGTAGTCCACAATCATCTCCTTTGTCTTGATCACGTTGAGGGAAAGGTTGTTGTCCTGTCACCACACAGCCAGGTCTCTGACCTCCTCCCTATAGGCTGTCTCATCGTTGTTGGTGATCAGGCCTACCACTGTTGTGTCATCAGCAAACTTGATGAGGGTGTTGGAGTTGTGCCTGGCGATGCAGTCATGAATGAATAAGGAGTACAGGAGGGAACTGAGCACGCATCCCTGAGGTGATGAGGATCAGCGTGGCGGATGTGTTGTTATCTACCCTTACCACCTGGGGGTGGCTCGTCAGGAAGTCCAGGATCCAGTTGCAGAGGGAGGTGTTTAGTCCCAGGGTCCTTAGCTTAGTGATGAGCTTTGAGGGCACTATGGTGTTGAACGCTGAGCTGTAGTCAATGAATACTAATCTCACATAGGTGTTCCTTTTGTCCAGGTGTGAAAGAGCAGTATGGTGTGCAATAGAGATTGCATCATCTGTGGATCTGTTGGGGCGGTATGCAAATTGGAGTGGGTCTATGGTTTCTGGGATAATGGTGTTGATGTGAGCCATGACCAACCTTTCAAAGCGCTTCATGGCTACAGATGTGAGTGCTATGGGTCGGTAGTCATTTAGGCAGGTTACCTCAGTGTTCCTGGGCACAGGGACTATGGTGGTCTGCTTGAAACATGTTGGTATTACAGACTCAGTCAGGGACAGGTTGAAAATGTCAGTGAAGACACTTGCCAGTTGATCAGCACATGCTCGGAATACACATCCTGGTAATCCGTCAGGCCCTGCGGCCTTGTGAATGTTGATCCGTTTAAAGGTCTTACATCGGCTACGGAGAGCGTGATCACACAGTCGTCCGGAACAGCTGATGCTCTCATGCATGATTCAGTGTTACTTGCCTCAAAGTGAGCAAATAAATAATTTAGCTTGTCTGGTAGGCTCGTGTACTTGGGCAGCTCGTTGCTGAGCTTCCCTTTATTCTACAATGTAGAAAATAGTACAAATATAGAAAAACCTTGGAATGAGTAGGTGTGTTCAAACTTTTGTCTGGTACTGACGGGCCGCCCCCAGGTGGTGAGGGTAGGCAACAACATCTCCTCCCCGCTGATCCTCAACACGGGGGCCCCACAAGGGTGCGTTCTGAGACCTCTCCTGTACTCCCTGTTCACCCACGACTGCGTGGCACGCACGCCTCCAACTCAATCATCAAGTTTGCGGACGACAACAGTGGTAGGCTTGATTACCAACAACGACGAGACGGCCTACAGGGAGGAGGTGAGGGCCCTCGGAGTGTGGTGCCAGGAAAATAACCTCACACTCAACGTCAACAAAACTAAGGAGATGATTGTGGACTTCAGGAAACAGCAGAGGGAACACCCCCCTATCCACATCGATGGAACAGTAGTGGAGAGGGTAGCTAGTTTTAAGGTCCTCGGCATACATATCACAGACAAACTGAATTGGTCCACTCACACTGACAGCGTCGTGAAGAAGGCGCAGCAGCGCCTATTCAACCTCAGGAGGCTGAAGAAATTCGGCTTGTCACCAAAAGCACTCACAAACTTCTACAGATGCACAATCGAGAGCATCCTGGCGGGCTGTATCACCGCCTGGTATGGCAACTGCTCCGCCCTAACCGTAAGGCTCTCCAGAGGGTAGTGAGGACTGCACAACGCATCACTGGGGGCAAACTACCTGCCCTCCAGGACACCTACACCACCCGTTGTTACAGGAAGGCCATAAAGATCATCAAGGACATCAACCACCCGAACCACTGCCTGTTCACCCCGCTATCATCCAGAAGGCGAGGTCAGTACAGGTGCATCAAAGCTGGGACCGAGAGACTGAAAAACAGCTTCTATCTCAAGGCCATCAGACTGTTAAACAGCCACCACTAACATTGAGTGGCTGCTGCCAACACACTGTCATTGACACTGACCCAACTCCAGCCATTTTAATAATGGGAAATGATGTAAATATATCACTAGCCACTTTAAACAATGCTACCTTATATAATGTTACTTACCCTACATTATTCATCTCATATGCATACGTATATACTGTACTCTATATCATCGACTGCATCCTTATGTAATACATGTATCACTAGCCACTTTAACTATGCCACTTTGTTTATATAATATATAAATAATAATAATAATAATAATATATGCCATTTAGCGGACGCTTTTATCCAAAGCGACTTACAGTCATGTGTGCATACATTCTACGTATGGGTGGTCCCGGGAATCGAACCCACTACCATGGCGTTACAAGCGCCATGCTCTACCAACTGAGCTACAGAAGGACCAGGATCATCTCATATGTATATACTGTACTCGATACCATCTACTGTATGCTGCTCTGTACCATCACTCATTCATATATCCTTATGTACATATTCCTTCTCCCCTTACACTGTGTATAAGACAGTAGTTTTGGAATTGTTAGTTAGATTACTTGTTGGTTATCACTGCATTGTCGGAACTAGAAGCACAAGCATTTCGCTACACTCGCATTAACATCTGCTAACCATGTGTATGTGACAAATACATTTGATTTGATTTGATTTGATTTACTGTAGGTTAGTGCTCAATGTCAGCATAATTTCAAACAATAGGTTCCTGTTATGGGTTTATGACTATTTTGAATAAAGAAACCCATTGAGTATGGTTGCATTGTACAATATGTTTGACATACACTTAAATTGTAAAACATGTTTTTATTAGCTGAAATTGCTACTCCCTTTTACATGCTACTCGTTAACACACATTTAAGTATCAGAACAAAGTTACTTGGACTTTTATCAAAGTATCAGGCTGGGTTTCAGGCTAGAAAGTGGAGTACTTCTCCTGTCCTATTCAGTGTCCTGTGTGAATCTAAGTGTGCGTTCTCTAATTCTCTCCTTCTCTCTTTCTTTCTCTCTCTCGGAGGACCTGAGCCCTAGGACCATGCCTCAGGACTACCTGACATGATGACTCCTTGCTGTCCCCAGTCCACCTGGCCATGCTGCTGCTCCAGTTTCAACTGACCTGAGCCCTAGGACCATGCCCCAGGACTACCTGACATGATGACTCCTTGCTGTCCCCAGTCCACCTGGCCATGCTGCTGCTCCAGTTTCAACTGACCTGAGCCCTAGGACCATGCCCCAGGACTACCTGACATGATGACTCCTTGCTGTCCCCAGTCCACCTGGCCGTGCTGCTGCTCCAGTTTCAACTGACCTGAGCCCTAGGACCATGCCCCAGGACTACCTGACATGATGACTCCTTGCTGTCCCCAGTCCACCTGGCCGTGCTGCTGCTCCAGTTTCAACTGTTCTGCCTTATTATTATTCGACCATGCTGGTCATTTATGAACATTTTAACATCTTGGCCATGTTCTGTTATAATCTCCACCCGGCACAGCCAGAAGAGGACTGGCCACCCCACATAGCCTGGTTCCTCTCTAGGTTTCTTCCTAGGTTTTGGCCTTTCTAGGGAGTTTTTCCTAGCCACCGTGCTTCTACACCTGCATTGCTTGCTGTTTGGGATTTTAGGCTGGGTTTCTGTACAGCACTTTGAGATATCAGCTGATGTACGAAGGGCTATATAAATACATTTGATTTGATTTGATAATGCTCAACCCTTCAATATGTTTAGACTGTTTTCCATCCATATTGCGGAAGTATCGCGGAAGATCAGCGTTAAAATATAAAGGTCATTTTCGATTGAGCCAACATATGCAGCGTTTCCCATGAATCTCTATGAACACGGGAACTTTGCCTTTAAATTTCAATCAAACTATATGAGGGATTTCCACATAACACGATCATTTGGATAGCCATGCTAGCTTTGCCCTCATGTGAGTGCTAGCAAGCAGAATAGTCAGTGCTTAGGTATCAACAATCCAGTTGTCACGATCGTCGTCAGGGTGGAAATGACCGGACCAAGGTACAGCGTGGTGAGCGTACACCTTTCTCTATTATAAATGTTGTCAACAGAAACAACCGTGAAGTTTACTAGGGCTTTACATGCCACTAACAAAGACAACTACCCACAACTAAGGTGGCAAAACAGGCTGCCTAAGTATGATTCCCAATCAGAGACAACGATAGACAGCTGCCACTGAGTGGGAACCACACTCGGCCAAACACACAGAAATACAAAACATAGAATGCCCACCCCGCATCACACCCTGACCTAACCAAATAGAGAAATAAAAAGTCTCTTTAAGGTCAGGGTGTGACACCAGTAGGGTCTGGAAACTATGCTGAGCTTCTATCGTTCAATAGCGTTGCGATATCGGGGAGTAATTTGCATAAAGTTCAGCTTTCCCCAACTTTAGTCTGCTCCCTTGCCATACGCTCATCGCTCAACGGTCCCTCCACCCATTTCATTCAACTTGAAAGGGGCTCCGTTTTTTCATCGCCCCCATCGTTGTATGTGGAAATGCACTGTAACACAGATCTTCCGCTATACTTCAGCAAAAACGGATTGAATCCAGCCTTTAACCTGTCAGTCAGACAGAGCGAAAGGAAGACGGATCACCTGTGTAGCTCAGACGGACACATCGCCAGGCAGCTGTGCTATCATCTCATCTCAGCAGCTCTCCAACACCCTCCAGTATACCAGGTACCTGTGGTATGTAGGCCAACTGGATCTGCAAAGGAAACTTGAAAACGGAGGTTCAATAGACGGCGTTTCTTTATTGTTGAACAGTAAGGCACATAGCGATGCGTTACAGCCTTCACCAGGGTGCTCAGTACAGTTGGCTCCTCATGAGACTTTGTTGAATGATGTGATAGTAAGTAAACTGCTTGGAACCCAAGTAGATCCAAAATACATTACGCTGCAACAGAACAGAAAGAGAGCGAGAAAGGGGGAGATATACTGTACACATGGAAATAATGACAGAGAGAGAAAGAGAGAGAGAGAGAGAGAGAGAGAGAGAGAGAGAGAGAAAGACATTAATCCAATTTAAGTGTCTTTCAGACGGAGTGATGGAAGAGTGTGTTTATGCTCAGATCAACAGGCAAGGCAAATGCTCCATTTACTAGGAATGAAAGACGAGGTCTTGATACGTTAGGGGAGAGAGCTTTACAGAAACTGTAATATAAGGAGAAAGGGAGGGATACAAAGGTCAATAAAATACATTCAGACATCCATCCGGTTTCCATTCCACTGTGTGTGGCATGTAAATGTGGAATTATATACGAGCAAGGAGGTGAATGCACAGGCACAAGTTCTCCCTTGCTGGGCTCTTTTTTTTAAAACACTCAAGCCTCACCATGTTGCATTATACCTCTTTGCGGCCATTTTGGGATGTGTGCCCTTGTCTTCCTGGCCATTTTTCCTGTCAATTTTCTTCTTCTTCAATATACCAGCCATCCCCTTTGACTCATATAATGATTTATTAAAATGCCCTTCGAAGTATTTATGGATTTGACCTTATCATTATGTCTCCAAATAGCTCAAGGTGGTTATCGGGTTTAGAAACAAATGTCGCAGATTGTTTTGGGTCCCATTCAAAATACATCACCGTTTTGAACAGTCTTATCTGAAGGTAAAACCCCCCCGGGAGTAAGTGTCTTTGTATTCTTAGCCTGTGGCCCTAACCTTGGTTTGAGCCTCTGCTCTGTGTGGGTGGCTTTGACTTGGGTCACAGTTAGCAGAGTGCAGCAGCTGAACTAGGATCAGCCATAGTGCATTTAAAAAGCTTAATAGTTGAACCTTTACTATGGTTCTGTTTACATTCTAGCTGCTCTTGTGCAACTGCCAGGGATCCTTATAGTAGCTGGGATCTAGCTTAATGTACCAGATCAGACTGTGAAAGCCAGACAGGTCCATTGAGAAGGAGAGAGATGTGGCCACACCAATTTACCAAATACAGCCAGTCACTGTGACTCACTCACTGGACCTCTGGCTACAATCACCTCTGGCTTCAATCATGACTTTATGTCCTTATCTATGCAGAATAACTTCCTGGCACGCAACCACTGACATAACTTCTGAACTACTCATGTCGCAGCAATGGTTCAAACAGACAACCAGTGCAGCCTGAACACTAATCTGAGAATGACGAGGTGACGTTGATGGCTATGAGATATGTAAGGAGCAGGGGACTGAAACTGCACCATTAGTATCATTTTGAGTGATATTCGGGCGTTTCTAATCTATACACACAAGGGAAACTATAGAATACATCACATGTGTGGAATCAGGATGTGGGTACCCATGCTAGAGATGAGAGGGAAGGGTACTAACGGCGATGACTGACACCACTCCTCTGGATCTAGGAACTTAACTTAACTTAACATTGTTACTACGCTTGGTAAGAGACAGCAGATTGAGATCTATCCAGACAGTGATACGATTGTATGATATCCGTCTTTCAATTGAACTTTATTTTTAGCCATATAAAGGACAAACGTCCCTCTATAAACGTAAACATGTTTACGGGAAATTTGAAATAGCTGTTCCTGAGCCTAAAAAAAAAAACATTTTTCAGATGCTTTTGTAGAATTCGTTGTATTCAGAATAATGAAATCGTCGGAGATCAAATCTGTCGGAGAGAGATTTGAGGACAGTTTAGACAGTTAGATGAAGGTGCTGAAGTCTGACTGGACACTGTTCATGTGTCTGGCTTTTCTGGTCACACTAGGAGAGAATCTTTAGTTTAGTACGACTGCAGTACTGCTGAAGGAGAGATTGGCGGTGCTGTCATCCACTCACTCCATCACACCTCTCTCTGCCTTTCTCGATCTCCTGTAACAAAGCAACGAAACAACAAAACAGTCACATAAAAAAAATATTTAGCTAGTTGAGTCATTTACAATTCTTAATGGATTGATATGAATGAGTCCTGAACTGCATAAGGCTCTTTGTTGGAATACACAAAATGCACTCAATCACAAACTGATTGTTTGAGGTTTTGCGGTAAAATTGAGGACAACCACTTGAAACAGGGAGCATTCCTAAAATGAGCTCTACAGTTTCAGTGAGAGGTCGATCGCAGTTTGTGACCTCATCCTGTCCTGATTTTTGCACTGAACAACACTTTATAGATGCTGCATAAACTACACATGACTTGTTGCGTCAACTGGTTACAATGTGTGATGTGGTTCAAAACAGCACATCCACCTGGCCCTCTGAAGACGTAAGTTAATCCTAGAGCTGGGACGATAGTCATCGACACCGACCATACCGATCACTCATCACAGACATTTTGCTAACATCATTCATTACGATAAGTAGCCTATACTAGAGAAATGTGAAATGAAAATAGACGTTTGAAATGAAATAAGTTTACCAATATGGGTGATTGTTAATGGGACATTTGATGTCTACAAACATCAAGCTAGTAGTAGTAGTTTAAAGGATAATACTCGTACAAATTGTGCGTATCAACGTATCGTTAAATTATTATTATTATTTATGGCCACATACACCGGATTTATCGTTATCACATCAATTCAGGCAATTTATATGGAATATGGATATGGAATTTTTGTACATATCAGCCCCTTTCTAGTTAATACCCTTTGAAAACAATTCCGTTTTTTTCCCACTTCCACAGAAAGTGTATTATGACAGATAGAGAGACTTTTAAGCAAGAACTCTTGATTGCAACACAGCATTAATGCCCACACACAGGCTAACCAGACGCCCACTAGGCCTTGGCTAATGGTATGTTTACCTGTGTTCTCATGCGATTCCATCATACTTCTTCTGTCAATGGCCTGTGAAACCTGACAATGGTCCTTTCTGCTTGTTGAGCCATTAACAATCAATCCCTCCTCAGCTATCCAATAGACTCAGGAGGGAATTTCATTTAGGACCAAATCAATCACTGCAGAGCAAACTGGCACTAAGCCCTGCTACCCAGCTCAGGTGCTAATGAGGAAATTAATGCAGCTTTAGTCCAATCAATGCAAAGCCTGTTGGATAATGGGGTTTATGCCCTACCGCCTGTTGTTAATGTAATGAAAAATATGACTGTTTCTGAAAAGACACATCTACTTAGTGGACAGGCTCAGGAGATAAAGCAACAGTTAGATGATGGTTGTATTGGTTTTCTGACACCGAAATACACACACATACGCTATCAGCCCCTGAGAGTACAACAGAGAGACATAAAACAGACAGAGGCCACAAGCACAACACACGCACACACACACACACACACACACACACACACACACACACACACACACACACACACACACACACACACACACACACACACACACACACACACACACACACACACACACACACACACACACACACACACACACACACACACACACACACACACACACACACAAACACAGGCAGAATCCCTCCTACACACTTCCAACCATTTCCAAGAACAGGTGGCTTATATCAGTGACATTTCTCTGAATTGTGTCCAGTTGAGAGAAAATCAAGTTTGTATAAAGTCTCAAATTGAATACATTTGTTTAACTTTCACTACTATTTCTCAACGCTTTTGATTACAGTATGATTGTAATCTTTTAAAAAATCCCTTCACAATTGTGCACACAGGATTCAAAGAAGCACGCTACTATTATGGAACTTGCTAAATTGTTCTGTTCTAACACTTCTTTACCTTCTTCAAGGAATACAGCGATATTTACCTTGCTGTTTAAACTCACTTCAACCTAACAACCACACATATCATAAAAGAGATGACATTATAATGGGTCTAAGATGAGTGAACTTGGGTCATATAAAAGTCTGTTGGCATTCCAAAGTGCATGGCTTTGATATGAGCCAATTAGGAGCAGCTAGGTAAACCGCTATCGGATTACGTGGGATTCGACCTGCGCCCCCACAGTGACAGGTACGCTGCACCCCACCGAAGCTCTGTGTTTGTTACGGTCTGGCGCCTCGTCGCCTAGCAACCCTCATTCTTGCAGGGAAGCCCTTGCGTGTGAATGACTGAGCTCAGTGCGTGACGTCAGCAGACAGTATTTCCCCACATGGAGGGGGTAGTAGGCCAAGGGTAAACGGAAGGGGGAGGGGGGAAGTTAAAGGCACCAATGTCTATGGTATCGCCGCCACACTGGCTGTATCTGACTGATTGACAGAGAATAACAGGTTGTGATCAGACTCCCACACACACAGGCATGCTACCTGACAGACTGGGGAGGGCGGGAGGCCATTGAGATTAAGCACAGACTAGAGACGGGGCTGTACTGAGAAAGGAGGGGGAGAGCTCAAATGTACCTGAGTGAAATAGCTTCACTCTTATTGTTTCTTTGATTACCGTCTAGTGTAGATATGCATCTGGAGTATAAAAAAATCTTCCTACTAATTTATGAGTCTTTTTAGGCCCCCTGGTTTATGATTTCATCATATTTGTGCATGAGAGAGCAAAACTGTACAATGATACATACTACAAATCTCTCCTGATGGAGAGATTTGTAGTATTCTCCAAGCATTCCATTGGACTCAACGGAGTACAGTCAACTCAGGTATTTCTCTGAACTTTATCTAATGTAAAGCAGATACAAAGTCGGCTTGGATCCTTTGTAATGGATACATTGTATAGTTCCGGATTTCCCTAGTGCTGTGTCTGTAATGTGATGGCCCCGGGCAGACAGACAATGCTTTGGCATGTTGGCGGTTTGTGTTTTGTGCTGCGGTCGCACTATTTTGGAAAATCTGGCGCTTGAGTAATATGTATCTCGGAGGTACACTGACGCTCAGGTGATTGCCCAATGCAAAAGGTACACACACCGGTTTGCACGCTGCCATGGTAACAGGGAATAATAAAGAATGAGTCATCCGCACAGAGTTCTAGAAGTTCTCACTTGGGCCTGATCAAGGGTGTGCTGCATACACATACACGCACACGAACGCCCACACACACACGCGCGCACACACACACACACACAGTAGGTTTGGCTTGAGATCCACAATGAGCGGCGTCCAAGTTCTAGTGGTGCTATATTGCTTCTGATGGCACGACTTCCTGCTTGAGGTTGACATGTAAGCTATGTGCCTCTTCATATACTGTAGGCGTCATTATGTCAAACATTCTCACCGTTTCACACAGTCTAAAAGTGAGTAAAATTTCCGTCTGCACAGTATTTGACAAAGAGCACTGAAGCATTTAACAACTCAAAGTTGTACTTTAGAATAAAGAATGACAGTAAAGGGAGATACTGTACTATCTTTGTCATTGTTTGTTAGTGGCACTCATAAGGAATTCATATAAAAAGCAGGCACATGATGATCATACATTTCTACTGGGAGACAAAACCAATACCACAATGTGACAGTTGCCCATGACAATGAATCATTTATTGTTAAATAAGCATCACGCTTATGTGACTAATTCAGCTATGAAATGGAAATTCAATACAAACATAAACAGTTGCTGCATTTGCAATTACATGTCAACAACTACTGATTGTGTCTGAAGATAGAGTGCATTTGTCGTGACTCAAGTATTTACCTTTGACCCCGGCAAACAGACCAGAGTTGAACTTTGACAGAACACGCACACGTTGTTTTATAGTTGTATTTTTTACATGTTATTTTGTAATTGTATTGTTTGTATATCATTGTATTTTACCTTTCTGTGACTTTCCTTGTCTATCAGTGGATCAGCGTTTTGTTACTTGTCATGTTTTGTGTTTCTCGTTGATCCCAGTAAGCTCATGGGGATCCAAATAAACAAAATAACATCAGTGCTTGGAAGGATCATGCGTGCCAGCAGCAGTCCCCTAAAAAAGCATTTTTGATTTTTGTTAGGCTTAAGTGTTTTGGAGAGGCAAGACATGTGTTTGAGATCAGAGTCCCCCTTTGACAGGGGGCTTTGCCCTCTCATTGTCTCTCCCCAGACACACTCAAGTCTAGAGTTGTCCTGACAGCGTTCAAAGGGGGCTTCAGTCAATAGTTACCTTGAATTTCCTGTTTAATTAACCCTTTCTTCCAGAGAGAAGTCTAATGCAGTTTGACCTGGTATCGCTAATGTCAGCTATGGCTCTGAGGGGAATTTTATCTTGACTTGAGGTAAAACGTTGAGACACGGCAACTAAGTGTCACACCCTGACCAAAATTTGCTTTGTATGTTTATATGTTTTGTTTAGTCAGGGTGTGATCTGAGTCTGCATTCTATGTTGGATGTTAGTTTGTCTGTTTCTATGTTTGGCCTGATAATGGTTCTCAATCAGAGGCAGGTGTTAGTCGTCTATCCAGTGCCACCTCCACGCACCAGAGTCTCCCGCCAGAGTCTCCCGCCTGTCCAGAGCCGCCGGAGTCTCCCGCCTGTCCAGAGCCGCCGGAGTCTCCCGCCTGTCCAGAGCCGCCGGAGTCTCCCGCCTGTCCAGAGCCGCCGGAGTCTCCCGTCTGTCCAGAGCCGCCGGAGTCTCCCGTCTGGCCAGAGCCGCCGGAGTCTCCGTCTGGCCAGAGCCGCCGGAGTCTCCCGTCTGTCCAGAGCCGCCGGAGTCTCCCGTCTGTCCAGAGCCGCCGGAGTCTCCCGTCTGTCCAGAGCCGCCGGAGTCTCCCGCCTGTCCAGAGCCACCGGAGTCTCCCGCCTGTCCAGAGCCGCCGGAGTCTCCCGCCTGTCCAGAGCCGCCGGAGTCTCCCGCCTGTCCAGAGCCGCCGGAGTCTCCCGTCTGCCCAGAGCCGCCGGAGCGCCCGTCTGCCCTGAGCCGCCGGAGCCGCCCGTCTGCGCTGAGCCGCCCGTCTGTCCTGAGCCGCCGGAGCCGCCCGTCTGTCCTGAGCCATCAGAGCCGCCAGGGGCTGCCAGAGCCGTCAGCCAGTCCTGAGCTGCCCCTCAGTCCGGAGCTGCCCCTCAGTAGGGTTGCCAGTCCTAGGTTGGTGGAGAGGGTCGCCGTTCCTAGGAGGCCACAGAAGCTGACTAAGACTATGGTGGAGTGTGGTCCACGTCCAGCGCCAGACAGATGCCCACCCAGACCCTCCCCTATAAGTTCAGGTTTTGCAGCCGGAGTCCGCACCTTGGAGTTTACTGTTGGTTTGTGGGTGTTTTTTTTCCTGTGTCAGTGTTTGTGCCACACGGGACTGTTTCGGTTTGGTTTATTTCACATTATTGTTTTGTATTTCATAGTGTTCAGGCTTTTCTTATTAAAATCGTCATGGACACTTACCACGCTGCGTTTTGGTCCGATCCCTGCTACACTCTTCAGACGAAGAGGAGGAAATCTGCCGTCACACTTAAGCATAAGTGTCAACCTTAAAACACAGCCATTTTCTTAAACACCTATGATCAGGGATTTTGTGCTGATACACACTCAAATACAGTATATGCAAAACGAAGACCAAAAGTGCCTTTGGCTACTCACAATGCTGTTAAGTATTTATTGTTTTCCCCCCTATCACTCAATTCAGGTGCTCACGCTACATGTACACTACACTACCCATCAACATCTGTGTGTCCTTCCTAATCAGTCCTCCCTTCTCTCCATCTGCTTCTCTAGAGTTCCCTCTGAGGCTGCAGGCTAACCACCAGTTTGACATGTGCACTGCCTGCCTCCATAATTTGGTCCCCTCTCCACCAAAGACTACTTTCCATAACAGCCATGAAGTGGTTTAGTGCCGTAACTGCTTTAAGGGAAGTAAAAATAAACCCATAGACACGTGTGCTTCTCATTTGACTCGGGGGGTAGAAGATGGGCACTCACTCATTGTGACCTATTTACTTTGAGTTGTTATGATTAGGCACAAACCAGCAGGCAATTTACAGATTATTTCCTTCAAATAAGAGGGTAGGCTTGTGCAAGAGATGAAAGTTCATAAGCACCAAGAGGAGGAAAAATCTGTTTTTCTGGTCAAATAGGGGGAGTAAAAATAGACGACACATCCCACATAATGACATGTACAAATAGCACACACAAAAATATTGTTCTTCATGAAGAAAACCAAGAAGAAGATAAGGGGGGCTCCAGATGTTGAATATCGTGACATCTCCACGCTGCTATTCTGCTTGTGTCTCTAAACTGACAGATGTTGAATATCGTGACATCTCCACGCTGCTCTTCTGCTTGTGTCTCTAAACTGACAAAAAGCACAAAGTCGTATTTAGATGTTTAGCCAGAAGAAAATGTGCAAAGTAATCTATTCATGCTTTATTCATTACAGAACAGTTCTATACAATGAATGGTAAAATACACTGAACAAAAATATAAAATGCAACATGCAACAATTTGAAATATTTTACAGAGTTACAGTTCATGTAAGTAAATCAGTTCATTTAAATACATAAATTAGGCTCTAATCTATGGATTTCACCTAACTGTGAATACAGATATGTATCTGTTGGTCATAAAAAAAACATATGGGCGTGGATCAGAACACCAGTCAATATCTGGTGTGACCACCATTTACCTCACGCAGTGCGACACATCTCCTTCACATAGAGTTGATCAGGATGTTGATTGTGGCCTGTGGAAGGTTGTACCCACTCCTCTTCAATGGCTGTACAAAGTTGCTGGATATTGGCGGGAACTGGAACACGCTGACGTACACGTTGATCCAGAGCATCCCAAGCATGCTCAATGGGGTGACATGTCTGGTGAGTAAGCAGGCCATGGAACAACTGGGACATTTTCAGCATCCAGGAATTGTGTTACAGATCCTTGTGTTATGGGGCTGTGCATTATCATGCTGAAACATGAGCTGATAGCGGCGGATGAATGGCACGACAATGGGCCTCAGGATCTTGTCACAGTATCTCTGTGCATTCAAATTGCCATCGATAAAATGCAAATGTATTCGTTGTCCGTAGTTTATGCCTTTCCATACAGTAACCCCACCTCCACCATTGGGCACTCTGTTCACAACATTGACATCAGCAAACCGCTCGACCACACAACGCTATACATGCTGTCTGCCATCTGCCCGGTACAGTTGAAACCGGGTGTCGACACAGGATTAATCCGTGAAGAGCACACTTCTCTAGCATGCCAGTGGCCATTGAATGTGAGCATTTAGGTCAAGACCCCGCTGAGGACAACAAGCACGCAGATGCGCATCCCTAAGACAGTTTTGGTTGTACAAACCCACAGTTTCATCAGCTGTCCAGGTGGCTGGTCTCAGACGATCCCGCAGGTGAAGAATCCGGATGTGGAGGTCCTTGGCTGGCGTGGTTACACGTGGTCTGCTGTTGTGAGGCTGGTTGGACGCACTGCCAAATTCTCTAAAATGACTTTGGAGGCGGCTTATGGTAGAGAAACTAACATTACATTATCTGGCAACAGCTCTGGAGAACATTCCTGCAGTCAGCATGCCCATTGCACTCTCCCTCAAAACTTGAGACATCTGTGGAATTGTGTTGTGTGACAAAACTGCACATTTTAGAGTGGCCTTTTATTGTCCCCAGCACAAGGTGCACCTGTGTGGTGATCATGTGATGATCATGCTGTTGGATGCTGGAAGCTGATTCGGTGTGCGAGTTCATTAGAACGTGCGTCGAAGATGTCGTTCCCATAGCAACGATAAAAACATTCCCAAACCAGAAACCGTGGATTGATGGCAGCATTCGCGTGAAACTGAAAGCGCGAACCACTGCTTTTAATCAGGGCAAGGTGTCTGGTAACATGTCCGAATATAAACAATGCAGCTATTCCCTCCGCAAGGCTATTAAACAAGCTAAGCGTCAGTACAGAGACAAAGTGGAATCTCAATTCAATGGCTCAGACACAAGAGGCATGTGGCAGGGTCTACAGTCAATCACGGACTACAAGAAGAAACCCAGCCCAGTCACGGACCAGGATGTCTTGCTCCCAGGCAGACTAAATAACTTTTTGCCCGCTTTGAGGACAATACAGTGCCACTGACACGGCCTGCAACGAAAACATGCGTTCTCTCCTTCACTGCAGCCGAGGTGAGTAAGACATTTAAACGTGTTAACCCTCGCAAGGCTGCAGGCCCAGACGGCATCCCCAGCCGCGCCCTCAGAGCATGCGCAGACCAGCTGGCCGGTGTGTTTACGGACATATTCAATCAATCCCTATACCAGTCTGCTGTTCCCACATGCTTCAAGAGGGCCACCATTGTTCCTGTTCCCAAGAAAGCTAAGGTAACTGAGCTAAACGACTACCGCCCCGTAGCACTCACTTCAGTCATCATGAAGTGCTTTGAGAGACTAGTCAAGGACCATATCACCTCCACCCTACCTGACACCCTAGACCCACTCCAATTTGCTTACCGCCCAAATAGGTCCACAGACGATGCAATCTCAACCACACTGCACACTGCCCTAACCCACCTGGACAAGAGGAATACCTATGTGAGAATGCTGTTCATCGACTACAGCTCGGCATTCAACACCATAGTACCCTCCAAGCTCGTCATCAAGCTCGAGACCCTGGGTCTCGACCCCGCCCTGTGCAACTGGGTACTGGACTTCCTGACGGGCCGCCCCCAGGTGGTGAGGGTAGGCAACAACATCTCCTCCCCGCTGATCCTCAACACGGGGGCCCCACAAGGGTGCGTTCTGAGCCCTCTCCTGTACTCCCTGTTCACCCACGACTGCGTGGCCACGCACGCCTCCAACTCAATCATCAAGTTTGCGGACGACACAACAGTGGTAGGCTTGATTACCAACAACGACGAGACGGCCTACAGGGAGGAGGTGAGGGCCCTCGGAGTGTGGTGTCAGGAAAATAACCTCACACTCAACGTCAACAAAACTAAGGAGATGATTGTGGACTTCAGGAAACAGCAGAGGGAACACCCCCCTATCCACATCGATGGAACAGTAGTGGAGAGGGTAGCAAGTTTTAAGTTCCTCGGCATACACATCACAGACAAACTGAATTGGTCCACTCACACTGACAGCGTTGTGAAGAAGGCGCAGCAGCGCCTCTTCAACCTCAGGAGGCTGAAGAAATGTGGCTTGTCACCAAAAGCACTCACAAACTTCTACAGATGCACAATCGAGAGCATCCTGGCGGGCTGTATCACCGCCTGGTACGGCAACTGCTCCGCCCTCAACCGTAAGGCTCTCCAGAGGGTAGTGAGGTCTGCACAACGCATCACCGGGGCAAACTACCTGCCCTCCAGGACACCTACACCACCCGATGTTACAGGAAGGCCATAAAGATCATCAAGGACATCAACCACCCGAACCACTGCCTGTTCACCCCGCTATCATCCAGAAGGCGAGGTCAGTACAGGTGCATCAAAGCTGGTACCGAGAGACTGAAAAACAGCTTCTATCTCAAGGCCATCAGACTGTTAAACAGCCACCACTAACATTGAGTGGCTGCTGCCAACACACTGTCATTGACACTGACCCAACTCCAGCCACTTTAATAATGGGAATTGATGGGAAATGATGTAAATATATCACTAGCCACTTTAAACAATGCTACCTTATATAATGTTACTTACCCTACATTATTCATCTCATATGCATACGTATATACTGTACTCTACATCACCGACTGCATCCTTATGTAATACATGTATCACTAGCCACTTTAACTATGCCACTTTGTTTACTTTGTCTACATACTCATCTCATATGTATATACTGTACTCGATACCATCTACTGTATGCTGCTCTGTACCATCACTCATTCATATATCCTTATGTACATATTCCTTATCCCCTTACACTGTGTATAAGACAGTAGTTTTGGAATTGTTAGTTAGATTACTTGTTGGTTATCACTGCATTGTCGGAACTAGAAGCACAAGCATTTCGCTACACTCGCATTAACATCTGCTAACCATGTGTATGTGACAAATAAAATTAGATTTGATTTGATTTGATGGATTATCTTGGCAGAGGAGAAATACTCACTAACAAGGATGTGAACAAAGTTATGCACAACATTTGAGCGAAATAAGCTTTTTGTGCGTATGGAACATTTCTTCAAACTTTTATTTCACCTCATGAAACACTGGACCAACACTTTACATGTTGCATTTATATTTTTGCTCAGTGCATGTTCATGGCAATTGCATCTCATAATTTTGTCTTAGTCATACTAATGTGCAATGTAATCTATGTGTCTATACAATGAAAGGTGGAACAGTTCGGAATAATTACAAGTCATAAAAACAGAGTTGTCGTTCCATTTCACAACATGAACACTCCTCCTCCTACGTGAGCTTTTGTCACACATTGCGACAGAGGAAAACATGACTGACCACAGGCCACGTACCCATGAAGGCTTGGCCCTCCCACTCTCATACACTACCTCTGTGTATAGGTGTGTCAGTGATGCTACACAGATCCCACACACACCTATTACAGTTCATTATAAAGATCTTCATGTTTTTTTTTATGTTGACCCACCTTTTGTTGGACACCATACATTCTTATTTCATTGCTGATGTAAAATAACGATCCATATGGGTGTGCTTCATGCCATGTGCTCTGTGGACTGCTCTACGTAATGAGTAATACAAGTGGGCTGTTCACATATGGAAGGAAGTTAGCATTAATGAACGATGATGCAAAACATCATCATAATTTGTTTTTTAAATCCCTCTTAAGTGACCATTGAACTGCAGGTCACCTCCTCTCCCTTTGGCTGAGCTTGACCATGACACACAGTCAGGCTAAAAAGTCAGTGGTCAGGCCTTCTGACTAAAAGTGATTCTCGGCAGTCACTCTCTCACACTTACTTCCTGGTGGGGTCATCCTGGTGGGGTCATGGCCTTGTGACCCCAGTGTAGTCAGAGGTAGAGGACGCCCCATCACTATAACATCACTTAAAAGTACACGGAGAGCTAACATTAATGACATGCATGTCAATCTCTCATGGCTCAAAGTGGAAGAGAGATTGACTTCATCATTACTTGTTTTTGTAAGAGGTGTTGACAAGCTGAATGTACTGAGCTGTCTGTTTAAAATACTAACACAGCTCAGGGCACCCATGCATACCCCACAAGACATGCCACCAGAGGTCTCTTCACAGTCCCGAACAGTACAGAACAGACTATGGGAGGCGCACAGTACTAAATAGAGCCATGACTACATGGAACTCTATTCCACATCAGGCAACTGATGAAGAAGTCAAGTCAGATTTAAAAAGCAGGTAAAAATACAGCTTATGGAACAACAGGGACTGTGAAGAGACACACACAAAAGGTACAGACACATTTTGTGTTGTGGATATGTGGTGGTGTAGAGATGTAATATGATGTACTGTTTTATCTTTATCTCACTCAGTACAAACATAGTTCACTGTTTTATCTGTTGTTTTATATGTAATGTGGGTGCTTTGGTGTGTTTGGACCCCAGGAAGAGTAGCTGCTGCCTTGGCAGGAACTAACGGAGATCCCTAATAAATACAAATACAAATAACACTGTTGTAAGTTTGGACGAGTTCCATGTGCAAAACAGTGCACCTTCCAGCACACTGGGCTATCTGACAGATGGGTAATGGAATGATATAGAATGATATAGACTGACTAAAGGCACTCCAATTTGCTCTATAAGTGCTTCTATATAGAGAATTATTATTAACGGATATGAATAAGTTCCATGACTTTCACTGAACTGCCAGAGCTCTTAATGGGAAATGACCATGACGAAAGACCAAGAACGTTCACTGTAAGGACACAGACAGTGGGAGGCTGTTTCAGTAGCCATGTACTGAGATTTATCCTATGACACATCTTTTGATACTGCAGAAGTCTCTCTCTCTCTCTCTCTCACTCACTCGCTGTCTCTCTCTCTCTGACACACACACGCACAGGCAGTGACACATACACACGCGCACAAATGAACACAATTGGGGCATCAGTGTGATACCACGTAGACTGCCATACTCCTCTTGGTCGATCTCGCTATCACAAACACATTATACATAGGGTGAACAGGGGGCCAGTGGTGTAAATGACCACTTAAGTAGATTGTTGGGGGATCTGTACTTTACTTTACTATTCATATTTTTGGCAACTTTTACTCCACTACATTCCTAAAGAAACAAATGTACTTTTTACTCCATACATTTTCTCTGACACCCACAATTACTTGTTACATTTTGAAAGCTTAGCAGGACAGTGAAATGGTCAAATTCACACACTTATCAAGAGATTATCCCTGGTCATCCCTAAAGCCCTGATCTGGTTTGTAAAGATGTTGGAGTGTGCCCCTGACTATCTGTAAATAAAAAAACAAGAAATCATGCCATCTGGTTTGCTTATAAGAAGGAATTTTAAATGATTAATACTTTTACTTTTGATTCTTAAGTATGTTTGAGTACTTTTTCCACCACTGCAGGGGGCCCCTGTATCCTTGACAACCCCTTTAGCGCTAGATGAGAATTTAACAGATAATCAAACAATAGATAACATCCAGGATTAGGGATGGATTTGGTTTAAATGGCTTCGGGACATTTGATCTCCTATTTGAGTTGAATGCTGAGCTGCGAAGTGACACGGTGTTGGTTTGTAACCCTTGTTTAATTAATCACTGACTTAACGTGAGTCACTATGCAAAGAGAGGCGGTAAACGCTAAATCAATAACTGGTAGTAAGGTCCCTTGCAGGAGGTGTGTTCATGCTTGTGTGAGGGGAGACAAACAAACATCTTACAACCAGCCTACTTCACTGAGGAAGCAAGGGGACAAAGAATATAAGGGTAGAAATACTTGTTTTTTAGCGTTGATTGTAGAATGCTCAATTCAGTTCCTGTTCTGACTGTAAACACTTGATCCCACAGTCCAGTTTTGCTTTGACAACCAGTCAGTAATACATCATCCAGAAGTGCGGTGTTTCCTTGGGTCAACATTACAACGTGGCTCACAAAAGGTGGATTGGTTAATCTATGACTTCTACCTGCAGGGGAATGAAGGAGCACTATTGTTTAGACCAGGTGGCTGAAAATGCCCCATGACAGCATTTTCTTTTTAATGGCCGAGTAGCCTCCATTTATCAATTATTGTTTGTGAAACTTTGTTTTACGAAACAAAAGCGTCGCTTCACATCCCTCTTTGACACTGTCCAAAGAACTGACAAAACATGGCGTGAGACTATCTACAGACATTTCATTGTTGCTTAACAACATTCCAAAATCAGAGTACTTAAAGTACAGATCTAACAGAGTGAGCGAGTGAGAGAGAGAGACATGATTTTGGACCGCAGATGTATTTTTAGATAATAAGTACAGTAGGCACTGTAGGGTTTATAATGTACCCTTGGCAGCAGGTCGACCTGCATTCTGAGACATTCTGTTCTCACTAGGTTTGAATGGCTTGACAGTCACTTTCGTGTTCCTGCCAACAAGCTGAGGGCACCTCTGGGCTGTGAGACAGAAATCCTTCCTTGCTTAACCAGCTTTCACTTGCACCGCAGAGCACTAGCTCCCAGGTCGTTATTCAGCTCTGCGTTGGGACTTGTGCCAGGTGAAGTGTTTGGCATGAAAACAGAATTTATGCTCTGATCTGGGTTCAGTCCGGAGAGACAACTGGACGCAGGGCAGGAGTGACACAGAGGAGGTGGACAATTGAGTTGAATGTGGGAACAGCAACACTAGTTCCATATACACTGAGTATACAAAACATTAAGAACAGATATGCAGACTAAAGAAAAGCCTGTAGCGCTCTTAACATAGCGTTGTCAGTGTGTAGAACACCACTGTCACTCTGGGCTAGTGGGACCTGATCAATAAAAGAAAATCATTTGCACCTTGTGGGAATACACTGGGTGTACACCTGGTCAGACATGAACTGACCAGGTGAATCCAGGTGAAAGCGATGATGTCTTATTGATGTCACTTGTTAAATCCACTTAATTCATTGTAGATGAAAGAGGACACAGGTTAAAGGTTTTTTAAGCCTGGAGACAAGACGAGAGGGAAGGCCCCAATGCTTCTTTAAGTTAACCCTATCCCACTGTTATAATTTCTAAGTCCTCTACACCTAAGGACAAAACCCAGTCTCATGAGATCTGTTACATTTCAATGTTTTTGCAAAAAAATTGTATACAGTACATATCCATGCCCCAACTCAATGCCCCCAAAATCTAATTGACTGAGTGAGTATGAATGCAGTGGTTTCCCTAAGCGTTGGCTAAATAGCCGGTAACAGACTCTTATTCAGCCAGCTACTTTTTCCACTTAAAAAATGAACTGCTACTTTTCATTTAAACGTTTAAATTCGCTAGTCAGAAGAGTCATGGTTAAGGGCGCTGTACTGCAGCGCCAGCTGTGCCACCAGAGACTCTGGGTTCATGCCCAGGCTCTGTCCTAACCAGCCGCGACCGGAAGGTCCGTGGGGCGATGCACAATTGGCCTAGCGTAGTCCGGGTTAGGGAGGTAGGTGTCTGGCCGGTAGGGATATCCTTGTCTCATCGTGCACCAGCGACTCCTTTGGCGGGCTGGGTGTAGTGCGCGCTAACCAAGGTTGCCAGGTGCACAGTGTTTCCTCCAACACATTAGTGCGGCTGGCTTCCGGGTTGGATGCGCGCTGTGTTAAGAAGCAGTGCGGCTTGGTTGGGTTGTGTATCGGAGGACGCATGACTTTCAACCTTCTCCTAAGGAGACAAGATAGTAGCTACTAAAAAAATTGGATATAAAGAAAAAGGGGTCCAATTTAAAAAAAATATTTTATACAGCGGATCGAGAGTTTCAAGTTCCTTGTTGTCCACTTCACCAACAAACTATCATGGTCTAAACACACCAAGAAAGTTGTGAAGCACGGAAACACCTTTTTCCACTCAGGAGACTTAAAAGACCTGGCATGGGATCCCCAGATCCTCAAAAAGTTCTACAGCTGCGCCATTGAGAGCATCCTGACCGGTTGCATCACCACCTGGTATGGCAAATGCTCAGGATTTGACTGCTGCTGCTACTTGTTGTTTATTATCTATGCATAGTCACTGTATATAGCCTCATTATTCTTATATTATTTGATTGTGTTATTTAAAAAAAAATGTACTTCAGTTTATTTAGTAAATATTTTCTTACAACTGCATTGTTGGTTAAGGGCTTGTAAGTAAGCATTTCACACTACACCTGTTGTATTCTGTCACGGATCCCGCCGGAACTTTCATTACGCACACCTGTCCCCTATTCCCACAGATTAGTACATGCATAAGTGTGCCCTTTGTTCACCATGGTGCGGTCGATTATTGTTACAATGTCCGTTGGTGTGTGTGAGTACCTGTGCTGTGTGTTTTGGCTTTCGCGCCCTTATGGATTGCTCAGATGATTACGGGTCTCGTCCCGTGTGTTAATCATCGTGCGCTTGTGTTATTTATTCGAGGTACTCCTCACTCTTTTATTTGGATTTCAACCCTGTGTTTTGTTTCGTGTTTGTTTGGTCGTCGTCCCCGTGCCATTACACAGCACGCCGTAATTTGGGATTAATTCCTTTTAAACTATTACGCATTCCCGCGCCTGTCTCCTGAATCTCTTCATACCAGCGTGACAGAATAATGGATCATTAAAGGAGACAGAGGGAATGGCCCATCCGACAATGCTGCAACTGGGTCATCCGAAGTCACCACCACTGGTCCGTCCGACGTCACCACAACCGCTCTGTCCGACGCCACTGCTACTGGTTCGTCTGACGCCACCACAACCGCTCTGTCCGACGCCACTGCTACTGGTTCGTCTGACGTCACCACAACCGCTCTGTCCGACGCCACTGCTACTGGTCCGTCCGACGTCACCACAACCGCTCTGTCCGACGCCACTGCTACTGGTTCATCTGACGCCACCACAACCGCTCTGTCCGACGCTACTGCTACTGGTTCGTCCGACGTCACCACAACCGCTCTGTCCGACGCCACTGCTACTGGTTCGTCTGACGTCACCACAACCGCTCTGTCCGACGCCACTGCTACTGGTTCATCTGACGTCACCACAACCGCTCTGTCCGACGCCACTGCTACTGGTTCACTGCTACTGGTTCGTCCGACGTCACCACAACCGCTCTGTCCGACGCCACTGCTACTGGTTCGTCTGATGCCACCACAACCGCTCCGTCCGACGCCACTGCTACTGGTTGTCCGACGCCACTGCTACTGGCCCGTCCGACGTCACCACAACCGCTCTGTCCGACACCACTGCTACTGGTTCTGCTACTGATGCCACCACAACCGCTCCGTCCGACGCCACTGCTACTGGTTCATCTGACGTCACCACAACCGCTCTGTCCGACACCACTGCTACTGGTTCGTCTGTCCGACGTCACGCTCTGTCCGACGCTGACGTCACCACAACCGCTCCGTCCGACGCCACTGCTACTGGTTCGTCTGCTACGGTCACCACCACAACCGCTCTGCTACCGACACCACTGCTACTGGTTCGTCTGCTACGGTTCGTCACCACAACCGCTCTGTCCGACGCCACTGCTACTGGTTCGTCTGACGTCACCACAACCGCTCTGTCCGACACCACTGCTACTGGTTCATCTGACGTCACCACAACCGCTCTGTCCGACGCCACTGCTACTGGTTCGTCCGACGTCACCACAACCGCTCTGTCCGACGCTACTGCTACTGGTTCATCTGACGTCACCACAACCGCTCCGTCCGACGCCACTGCTACTGGTTCATCTGACGTCACCACAACCGCTCTGTCCGACGCCACTGCTACTGGTTCGTCCGACGTCACCACAACCGCTCTGTCCGACGCTACTGCTACTGGTTCATCTGACGTCACCACAACCGCTCTGTCCGACACCACTGCTACTGGTTCATCTGACGTCACCACAACCGCTCCGTCCGACGCCACTGCTACTGGTTCGTCTGACGTCACCACAACCGCTCTGTCCGACGCTACTGCTACTGGTTCGTCTGACGTCACCACAACCGCTCTGTCCGACGCTACTGCTACTGGTTCGTCTGACGTCACCACAACCGCTCCGTCCGACGCCACTGCTACTGGTTCGTCTGACGCCACCACAACCGCTCCGTCCGACGCCACTGCTACTGGTTTGTCCGACGTTACCACAACCGCTCTGTCCGACGCCACTGCTACTGGCCCGTACTACGTCACCACAACCGCTCTGTCCGACGCCACTGCTACTGGTTCGTACGACGTCACCACAACCGCTCTGTCCGACGCCACTGCTACTGGCCCGTACGACGTCACCACAACGGCTCCGTCCGACGCCACTGCTACTACATACATAATTTGAAGAACAAACATCATTGTGGCATTTCATATCTTGCAGTAAAGCTTTAATCTCAAGAAAAGGCAGGTTTAATGTTAAACCTAATGTTCTCCACTAGTCCTGATCATGTAGGCCTAGGCGATATCCAAAAGGACTAACAATATACTGAATTCATACATTTTCAGTAGTTTAAATTGTAAAGTCATATCTTTCCACACAATACCACAACTAATTTGACCAATCTGGGAGCTAATCTCACTAATTTCGCTGTGCATTTCAGATGGAACCAAGGAATTAGAATGTACCAGAGGCCTGGCTGGCTACTTTTTCTATTTGGCTGTTATTAGTAGTTACTATCTTGTCTCATCGCTACAACTCCCGTACGGGCTAGCTTGAAACGGCAGATTTTTTATGGAATATCTACATAGGCGTACAAAGACCCATTCTCAGCAACCATCACTCCTGTGTTCCTATGGCACATTGTGTTAGCTAATCCAAGTTTAGCATTTTAAAAGTATAATTGATCATTAGAAAACCCTTTTGCAATTATGTTAGCACAGCTGAAAACTGTTGTTCTGATTAAAGAAGCAATAAAACTGGCCTTTTTTAGACTAGTTGAGTATCTGGTGCATCAGCATTTGTGGGTTCGATTACAGGCTCAAAATGGCCAGAAACATAGGACTTTCCTCTGAAACTCGTTAGTCTATTCTTGTTCTGAGAAATTAAGGCTATTCCATGCGAGAAATTGCCAAGAAACTGAAGATCTCGTACAATGCTGTGTACTACTCCCTTCACAGAACAGCGCAAAGAGTGTCAAGTTTGAGAAACAGGTGCCTCACAAGTCCTCATCTGGCAGGTTCATTAAATAGTACCTGCAAAACACCAGTCTCAACGTCAACAGTGAAGAGGCAACTCCGGGATGCTGGCCTTCTAGGCAGAGTTGCAAAGAAAAGTAATATCTCAGACTGGCCAATAAAAATAAAAGATTAAGATGGGCAAAATAACACAGACACTAGACAGAGGAAGATTGGAAAAAAAGTGTTATGGACAGACAAATCTAAGTTTGAGATGTTTGGATCACAAAGAAGAACATTTGTGAGACGTAGAATAAATGAAAAGCTGCTGGAGGAGTGCTTGACGCCATCTGTCAAACATGGTGGAGGCAATGTGATGGTCTGGGGGTGCTTTGGTGGTGGTAAAAGTGGGAGATTTGTACAGGGTAAAAGAGATCTTGAAGAAGGAAGGCTATCACTCCATTTTGCAACACCATGCCATACCCTGTGGACGGCGCTTAATTGGAGCCAATTTCCACCTACAACAGGACAATGACCCAAAGCACAGCTCCAAACTATGCATTAACTATTTAGGGAAGAAGCAGTCAGCTGGTATTCTGTCTATAATGGAGTGGCCTGCAGTCACCGGATCTCAACCCTATTGAGCTGTTGTGAGAGCAGCTTGACCGTATGGTACGTAAGAAGTGCCCATCAAGCCAATCCAACTTGTGGGAGGTGCTTCAGGAAGCATGGGGTGAAATCTCTTCAAATTACCTCAACAAATTGACAACTAGAATGCCAAAGGTCTGCAAGGCTGTAATTGCTGCAAATGGTGGATTCTTTGACGAAAACAACGTTTGAAGGATACAATTATTATTTCAATTAAAAATCATTATTCATTAAATCATTAAAAATCATTCAGGGACTTTTTTCTTTTTTTATGGACCTTTTCAACATCTTTACTATATTTCCTATTCATTTTGCAACTAATTTCATTGATGTTTTCATGGAAAACAAGGACATTTCTAAATGACCCCAAACTTTTGAACAGTAGTATATGTGGAAGTGTCACCTGTGCTAGTAATCCTCAGCGCGTGCCAGTCAGTGCAGTAATGGGTACAGAGAGCTTTAGCCTCATCGCAAATGTAACCTCTCAGCTATTCACCAGATGCTATGCTAACAGTAGCCAAACCAAACTCCCTTTCAACTTGGCTCTTGCGGTTAGCATGTTTTGCTTGCGCAGCCTCTACTAAACCTTCCTCTTTAAAACAAGCCAAAACACTATGTGGCGCGATACATAAATATCTATATAAAGCTGTCTCTTTCATAAGGGAAGCTAATATTATTATCTGTAAAAAGCCCCAACGCTCATATTGGTTGATCTTTCATAATAAAAAATGCACAGCTGCATTCTCAGCAACATGTTGTCTACGTTTTGTTTTACTCTGTCTATTTCTGCATGAGTTCCATGTACTGTAGTTAGTTCTATGTAAATCTACCACATGTTTACCATCGTAGCAGGGCAGTTGGTGGACTGGGCAGATGGAAAACACACATGCAATGCTGCGGGACCTCAGGACTTGATGTGAATGCATAAATAAAGTCAATGAGGTCATATCCCCCCCCCGGCGCAATCCTTGGGAATAGACGTCATTCAGGGACTTTTTTCTTCCTCCATAATTCCAGGTTACCGCCACATGACTAGCTAGCTATTGGCTAATCATTGCAAACACATTTGGACATTTGTTCCAGGTGGGAAAAACCAAACAGATTTCCTCACAGGAGAGGAGAGGCAGGTGGAGAGGCTGTGGCCAGCAAGGCAGGGGCAGTAACAGGAGCAGTGACTGGTTATTTGATCCCAGCAGTCCTCCTCTCCATGCCTCACCAGCAGACAAAGCAGCGGTGAGGAGAGATGCTGACCTGTCTTCAGCACTCTTTGAAGAGAACCAAGGAAAGGCTTACTAGAAATGTCTTTGACAGTTAAACATTTTCTCATACAACAGTGTCGCTCCTCTCATGGCTATCATCGCTATGACCATCAGCCAAAGTCAACCCTTCCTATTCACATAAATACATTTGACTACAAAGATAATCCCTGAGGTAATATTTGTGAATGCATACAGTAGGTGGATCCTAGGATAGCTGCTAACATGTTTGATGATCATGTTTAATGTATGTGTTTTATGAGTCACGGCCCAGCCCAGAGAGATGGAGAATGGGCTGGCCCTAATGCTCTGTGCAGACAGACAGAGACGGACGGACGGACGGACGGACGGACGGACGGACGGACGGACGGACGGACGGACGGACGGACGGACGGACGGACGGACGGACGGACGGACGGACGGACGGACGACAGACAGACGGACAGACGACAGACAGACAGACAGACAGACAGACAGACAGACAGACAGACAGACAGACAGACAGACAGACAGACAGACAGACAGACAGACAGACAGACAGACAGACAGACAGACAGACAGACAGGACAGACAGACAGACAGGACAGACAGACAGAACATAGTACATAAAGGAAACTCCAGTCCCATAATAAACACCAACCATAAGCCCGTCCACACCACACAGACAGAGTGGGCAGTGTTTATGCCACATGCCACCCTCGCACATTCCTACACACTGACGCTCACCTCAGACCTGATCTGTGCACTTGGGTGAGGAGGAAGATTATGTCTGGATGCCTGTGTGCCACTCAGGTACTACAGTATGTGACAGGCATGCCCTTGTAACCATTAGACTTCCTAGAAGGCAATGAAGTGGTGTGCTTCTGAAAACCCACTAAGCAACTTTAGGACTTCACAACAAACCCTCAGACTTATTGTCAAAACACCAGAATATTCTTAGTTGTTGTGAGCGCCTAAAGATATTTGGTGGGTTTTCTAGAAGCACACCTCTGGACCGCCCTATCGTTGGTGTTATTATGGGACAGGAGTTTCCATTTTGTACTATGTCTGTCTGTCTGTCTGTCTGTCTGTCTGTCTGTCTGTCTGTCTGTCTGTCTGTCTGTCTGTCTGTCTGTCTGTCTGTCTGTCTGCACAGAGCATTAGGGCCAGCCCATTCTCCATCTTTCTGGGCTGAGATGTGACTCATAAAACACACACATCAAACATGATCATCAAACATGTTAGCAGCTATCCTAGGATCCACCTACTGTAATGCATTCACAAATATTACCTCAAGGATTATCATTATATTAAAATGTTTGTTCGGAATTATGAGTAAATGAGGAGTTCATTTTAGGAACGGAAATGTTTAACTGTCAAAGGCATTTCTTGTTAAACTTTTCTGGGTTCTCTTGAATGAGTGCTGGATACTATTTTAGCCACTGGTCTGTATTTTCCCATCAGTCCAGGTCCCAATGCCCACTTCTCCATCCACACTACCCCAGATTACCCCCCCCCCCCCTTCCATCATCTCCCCATGGAAACTAACACACCCTTCTTCCCCGACATCCTCCTAATTATGGTTTTAGTAAGACCTATTTTTTCCCAATGTTGCATAAATCTCTTTTGGTGCTCCTTTATTTTCTCTGCTGAGAGAGGGGAGAAGTAGAGAGAGAGAGAGAGAGAGAGAGAGAGAGAGAGAGAGAGAGAGAGAGAGAGAGAGAGAGAGAGAGAGAGAGAGAGAGAGGGGGAGAGAGATACATGGGTACAGAGATGGGGAGAGATGGAGGAGAGAGGGAAATATCACAACAACAACATTCCTAAGAGCTATAATTTTCTTCCGGTGGGAAAAAGAGTTGTCCATTATGGTCAGGGTCAGAGAGGAGATGTTACCCAGTCATCTGATGCTCAGGGTCGGCCACATCAAAGCTCCCTGCGGGGCCCCACTCTGGGGACCTCCTCAGTCTGGCACAGACACACCAATCACCACAGAGAAACCTCTGGGCCCAAAAACCAGAACCTCTGCTCTTGCCCACAATTACACCATGGGAATAGCTGATATAATCCCAGCAGATCTGTGATATACCCTTAGATATGCAGTTAATAAAACATGTTATTTTTAGAAAGTCACGGAGGTTAACAAAATACTCAAGACCATCTTAGATTAGGTAGAACTAACGCAGTGACTGATGATGACAAGAAGGATATGATCAGCATTTACAGTGGAAGTCGGAAGTTTACATACACCTTAGCCAAATACATTTAAACTCCGTTTTTCACAATTCCTGACATTTAATCCAAGTAGAAGTTCCCTGTCTTATGTTAGTTAGGATCACCACTTAATTTTAAGAATATGAAATGTCAGAATAATAGTAGAGAGAATGATTTATTTCATCTTTTATTTCTTTCATCACATTTCCAGTGGGTCAGAGGTTTACATACACTCAATTAGTATTTGGTAGCATTACCTTTAAATTGTTTAACTTGGGTCAAACGTTTCGGGTAGCCTTCCACAAGCTTCCCACAATAAGTTGGGTGGATTTTGGCCCATTCCTCCTGACAGAGCTGGTGTAACTGAGTCAGGTTTGTAGGCCTCCTTGCTCGCACACGCTTTTTCAGTTCTGTCCACAAATGTTCTATAGGATTGGGGTCAGGGCTTTGTGATGGCCACTCCAATACCTTGATTTTGTTGTCCTTAAGCCAGGTTGCCACAGCTTTGGAAGTATGCTTGGGGTCATTGTCTATTTGGAAGACCCATTTGCGAACAAGCTTTAACTTCCTGATTGATGTCTTGAGATGTTGCTTCAATATATCCACGTAATTTTCCGTCTTTATGATGCCATCTATTTTGTGAAGTGCACCAGTCCCTCCTGCAGCAAAGCACCCCCACAAGATGATGCTGCCACCCCCGTGCTTCATGGTTGGGATGGTGTTCTTCGGCTTGCAAGCCTCCTCCTTTTTCCTCCAAACCTCCAATTGACTCAAATGATGTCAATTAGCCTATCAGAATCTTCTAAAGCCATGACATAATTTCTTTGAATTTTCCAAGCTGTTTAAAGGCACTGTCAACTTAGTGTATGTTACTTCTGACCCACTGGAATTGTGATACAGTGAATTATAAGTGAAATAATCTGTCTGTAAACAATTGTTGGAAAAATGACTTATGTCATGTACAAAGTAGATGTCCTACCCGACTTGCCAAAACTATAGTTTGTTAACAATAAATTCCGACTTCAACTGTATATAGGTTGAGTGTGCACAAACAGTATCTAGCCCAGGGGTGTCAAACTCATTCCTTGGAGGACCTAGTGTATGCTGGTTTTTGTTTTTTCCTTTCAATTAAGTCCTAGACAACCAGGTGAGGCGAGTTCCTTACTAATCAGTGACCTTAATTCATCATTCGAGTCCAAGGGAGGAGCGAAAACCCGCTGACACTCGGCCCCCTGTGGAATGAGTTTGACACGTGATCTAGCCTATACAGATATTCACTGCCAATTACATACAGCAGCTACATTATTCATATTTGAGGTATGCATTGGTGGAGGCTCCTCAGAGGAGGAAGGGGAGGACTATCCTGCTCAGTGAATTTCATAAAAATAAGAAGTGAAACATTAAAGAATTTGTCATTTTTAGATAAAACTATACTAAATATATTCACGTCACCAAATAATTGATTAAAACAGTGTTTTACAATTAACAGTAGCCTCAACATAGATCATTGAGTTTCCGTCCTCCTCTGGGTACATTGACTTAAATACTTAGTCTCAAGAGGCTCATGGTTCTCACCCCCTTCCATTGACTTACACAGTAATTATGACAACTTCCGGAGGACATCCTCCAACATATCAGAGATCTTGCAGCATGAACTGACATTTTGTCCACACAATCAAAGGAGCAGAAAATGAATCTAGTACTGAAAGCATAAGCTACAGCTAGCTAGCACTGCAGTGCCTAAAATGTAGTTGACTCAAAGAGAGAGAAAGACAATAGTTTAACAGTATTGAACAAATACATTTCTTTAAAAATAAAGGAGAATCATGAGAGACAGAGAGAGAAAGAGAGCTAGCTATCTTCCACAGTTTTTTTTATTTTTCACTTACTTAGCTAGCTAGTTTGGCCTACTCAAACACCCGGCTCAAACAAAGAGGGACGCTATGTTAGCTAGCTGGCTATGGCTATCCATCACTGGAACTCTTCCAAGTCAAGATTCGCTTTCAGTTTTATTCACTTATTGCGACCGGGGCCTGCCGGTGTAACTGCTAAGCTGCTGACTGTACGCTATACTGCATGATTGTAGCGGATTTACTAATGTGTTAGTTCTATTAGCTATGTTGACTATTACGTTAGCTAGCAATATGGTGCCAACGATGTAGGCTGTGTGTAGCGGTTAGCAGATATATGATATGGAGGGTTGACTTGGAAAGACTCTGGATATGTCGCATCGGTTTTAAATAAGGACCTTAACCTACTGCATTCCCTAAAACTGCATCCAAACAGGACCATTTCTGTTATTGGTCACCGCATCTTCTAATAAGAGAAACTCTATTACTGCAGTGCTTTTAGTGTGTGGGCTGTGTTGGTGATGGTATTGACTTTTGCAGACACTCAAGAATGCCTTCCTTCATTTCTCTTCTGTCGATCAATGTCAGATAAGCATGCACACTGCTTCTTATATCACTGACAGACATATGCAGACACCACGGTGTAATCAGCAACAGGACATATACCACACACACACACACACACACACACACACACACACACACACACACACACACACACACACACACACACACACACACACACACACACACACACACACACACACACACACACACACAGTCTTGTTTGTCTTGTTTACTTGCACATGGTGACTCACCTGGGAAGTGTAGAAACCTTGAACGGAATCCTATTTTGATGCATCCCTATCAATCTCAGACATCACACAGATTAGATCTCATTATTTTAGGCTGTCCTAGGCTCTTGTTCTACTGGTATGATCTCAGTCAGCAGATAATGTTCTGAGAACCATATGTTTCTTAGAGTGCGGTGAGAGTGCGGTTATTTTGCAGAGAACTATCCAACAACTTCTGCGGTAATTTCAGTGCAAATAGACATTGGGCAGGGGTATTTCGGGATGGTAAATCAGAATTTCCCAATTGATCGCTGATATTTCTGCCCTGCGAGAATACGACCAATGATACCATCATCGGATCTTAGAATGTGCCAATGTTTGTGAATGATTCTCTTAACTTTGAATAGCAGGTAGTAAGTACGCAAGAATGCTTCTTTTTGTGAGACTATCCTTTGACTCAGTTGTCAATTGCATAAAACACTTTTTTCAAAACACTACACACAATTCTCTACCTAAAACACAGAAATCTAACAGGAAGTGACTTGCTTTCCTTTTCCAAACACAACCAATGAAAATGCTACACTTATTCACCAGGTCACACACACACTTCTCACATGTGCAAACACTAATAGCTTAACTGATCACTAACCAATCACTGCTTTACTGTAGTATAAGCCTATGAATAGGTCAAAGGTCAGATGACCTGTTTTGAATAATGGATGACAACAATGGACAGAGAGCAAGAGGAGTAGGAGGGAGAGGAAGAGGAAGAAGAGGACAAGGGCAAAGAAGAGAAGGAAGGAGAGCCATGTCTGATGAGATTAGGGTAACACTTGTTGATCATGTGATCAACCACGGTTTGACCATGAGAGAGACTGGACTGAGAGTCCAGCCCAACTTGAGTCGATTTACAGTGGCGACCATAATTGGAACCTTCAGAAATGAGAACAGGTATGCAACTATCTAATGACTATTTTAGCATTACAGTACTGTAAAATACGTATGACCGCATAGTATTGCTTACAGTTTTTTCCAACTGCTTACACACAAAATCTTTTCATGTCACACGATTTTTGAAACCTTTCACTCAAAGTGCAAAACTACACACCAAATATCCAAAACCATAATCTATTTCTCAGCTTTTGACTCAGTTGTCAATTGCATAAAACACTTTTTTCAAAACACTACACACAATTCTCTACCTAAAACACAAAAATCTAACAGGAAGTGACTTGCTTTCCTTTTCCAAACACAACCAATCAAAATGCCACACTTATTCACCAGGTCACACACACACACTCCTCACATGTGCAAACACTAATAGCTTAACTGATCACTAACCAATCATTGCTTTACTGTACTATAGGCCGATAAATAGGTCAAAGGTCAGATTACCTGTTCTGAACAATGGATGCCAACAATGGACAGAGAGCAAGAGGAGTAGGAGGGAGAGGAAGAGGACGAGGGCAAAGAAGAGAAGGAAGGAGAGCCATCTCTGATGAGATTAGGGCAAAACTTGTTGATCATGTGATCAACCACGGTTTGACCATTGGACTGGCTGGACTGAGAGTCCAGCCCAACTTGAGTCGATTTACAGTCCATAATTCAAACCTTCAGAAATGAGAACAGGTATGCAACTATCTAATGACTAGTTTAGCATTACAGTAATGTACTGTAAAATATGTATGACTGCATAGTATTGCATAAACCTTTGTAACTCTAAGCCATCCATTTACTGCACTGCATTGAATGAATGAGGTTGGTTATCATGCTGTACAAATTTTTCCTTTGCTGAACACATGCTGTGTTTGAATTCTGTACAGAGTGGAAAGGCAAAGACATCATGGAGGACGAGGACGCTTGGTTACAGATGTACAAGAGACTGCAATTATACATATGGTTTCGGCCAACAATGCAATTAGGATTCGAGAGATAAGAGAGCATATCTTGAATAATGACACCATATTTAACAACACCAATGCTGTAAGCCTGTCGACCATACAACGCAGCCTCCAACGGCACAGAGTGACGACGAAACATCTTTACAATGTGCCATTTGAGAGAAACTCTGACAGATATGTGACATGACTTTGTAGAGGTATGTATGCAACACTACTTCCAGTATTTCAGACATACAGTGCCTTGCGAAAGTATTCGGCCCCCTTGAACTTTGCGACCTTTTGCCACATTTCAGGCTTCAAACATAAAGATATAAAACTGTATTTTTTGTGAAGAATCAACAGCAAGTGGGACACAATCATGAAGTGGAACGACATTTATTGGATATTTCAAACTTTTTTAACAAACCAAAAACTGAAAAATTGGGCGTGCAAAATTATTCAGCCCCCTTAAGTTAATACTTTGTAGCGCCACCTTTTGCTGCGATTACAGCTGTAAGTCGCTTGGGGTATGTCTCTATCAGTTTTGCACATCGAGAGACTGAAATTTTTCCCATTCCTCCTTGCAAAACAGCTCGAGCTCAGTGAGGTTGGATGGAGAGCATTTATGAACAGCAGTTTTCAGTTCTTTCCACAGATTCTCGATTGGATTCAGGTCTGGACTTTGACTTGGCCATTCTAACACCTGGATATGTTTATTTTTGAACCATTCCATTGTAGATTTTGCTTTATGTTTTGGATCATTGTCTTGTTGGAAGACAAATCTCCGTCCCAGTCTCAGGTCTTTTGCAGACTCCATCAGGTTTTCTTCCAGAATGGTCCTGTATTTGGCTCCATCCATCTTCCCATCAATTTGAACCATTTTCCCTGTCCCTGCTGAAGAAAAGCAGGCCCAAACCATGATGCTGCCACCACCATGTTTGACAGTGGGGAGCAGAACATTAGAGATTTGAATCTCACTGATAAAAAAAAACAAATGTGTTCGCATGATTAATGCCTATCTGTGTCCTATCTGTGTCCTATCTGTGTCCTATCTGTGTCCTATCTGTGCTTGGAGTAAAAATAACGTTTACCCAAAATAAGATGGCATTGTTATTAAATGTCATTCAGTTAATTTTTTATTAAGAAAGTTTTTCAAAAACTTCCAAATAACCTAGCATTTTTAAGGAACCAGAGAAAATTTTTCTCAGGGCCTCCCTACTATCTAAAAATAAACATTCTCAGAACAGGTGAAATTTTCACTTCTGTCCTCAGAATGTTTTTTTTTTTTTAAAGTTCAATTTTACCAGCTAGGAAACTTTTGGCTTCATTCCCACAACCAATGTGAAAAGAAAAGCTAAGGATAATCCTCTCGCAAGACTAGTGGCTCAATGAGTGATGATCCTAGTCCAAACCTGATGGAAGACAGACAAGAAACAACACATGTACATCTAGAACATCAAGTACTTTGGAATTGATTATTCTCTCTGTTAGAGCTGTAAAAGTATGAAGCAAAAATTCCAACCTCCTACACACGAACACCACAAGGCCTCAGTTGTGTAAGCCTAGAACTGGACATTGCAGGAGAAACTGCATGTTGAGCTTCCCTAAAACCCGGCGAATGGTGAGAGGTGCATTGAAAACAACCCCCGAAAAATGTTTGTTTTCCTAGAGGTGACCACTGCAGAGCTATGAGGTTGAGTTGTGAGTTGGGTCCTGTTGGATCTACAACACACTGGCTCTTTGTGAGGAGTGAGGAACTTCAAAAGACAACAGACCCCGGTGAGACGCATTCCACGTATGTTTAATTTTCCCTGCAAATAATCAGCCGGTCCAAAAGGAAGCACGGAGCAGGGGAACTGTGTAGCTTCCACATGGATGCTGCTGCTACATGCCAGGGGTTCTGGGGTACTACTGGGGTACGGTTACCGCCTTCTAAAGCCACAATATCACCTGGAACTAGTCAGAAGAAACCAAACTCCCCATCAACGACTTGGTCTCTTTCAACCAGACAATCATAATATTATTCCTCCAACGTGTGCTAATAATGTCCATTAGGACGATATTCGACCTGTTTCTGATGTACAGTGTGTCTTGTTCCCAGTCAAAGAGCAGAATACCTTGGCCAATTTCCTGGAATAAAGGAAATAATCTTGAATTTGGCCGTTTTGGAGTTTGATGAGGCGACCGTTCAAGTTGTGAGAGTTATGTATTGGAAATGTGAAAGCATTCATACAGACATTACTCCAGAGTATACACTGAGTGTACAAAACATTAGGATATTGAGTTGCACCCCCTTTTACCCTCAGAACAGCCTCAATTTGTCGGGGTAGGGACTCTCCAAGGTGTCGAAAGCATTCCACAGGGATTCTGGCCCATGTTGACTCCAATGCTTCCCACAATTGTGTCAAGTGGTCTGGATGTCATTTGGGTGGTGGACCATCCTTGATACACACAGGAAACCGTTGAGCGTGAAAAATCCAGCAGCACTGCAGTTCTTTACAGACTCAAAACAGTGTGCCCTGGCACCCACTACCATACCCCGTTCAAAGGCACTTAAGCCTTTTGACCTTCCCATTCACCCTCTGAATGGTACACCTACACAATCCATGTCTCAACTGTCTCAAGGCTTAAAAATCCTTCTTTAACCTGTGTCCTCTTTCATCTACAATGATTGAAGTGGATTTAACAAGTGACATCAATAAGGCATCATCGCTTTCACCTGGATTCACCTGATCAGTTCATGTCATGGAAAGAGCTGGTGTTCCTAATGTTTTGTACACCCAGTGTATTCCCACAAGGTGCAAATGATTTTCTTTTATTGATCAGGTCACACTAGCCCAGAGTGACAGTGGTGTTCTACACACTGACAACGCTATGTTAAGAGCACTACAGGCTTTTCTTTAGTCTGCATATCTGGTGTACTTGTGGGTTGGTTGTAAGCATATGTGTTTGTGACTGTCATTAAGTTATTTGTCCTCCATAACTGTCATCACTTTACTATGACCTTATCCTACGGTAAACAACCGAGACACATTGTTATGTAAGGTGAATGTCAACTATTTCACCACTGACTGTGAATGTCAACTATTTCACCACATTACACTCTCAGATAAATGGGTACCAAAAAGGTTCTATGGCCATCCCCATAGGAGAACCCATCTGGGTTCCATGTAAAAACCCTCTGTGGAAAACTTGGGTTCTCCTATGGCAGTGTTTCCCAACCCTGGTCCTCGAGTATCCCCAACAGTACATCGTTTTGTTGTAGCCCTTGACAAACACACCTCATTCAACTCATTAAGGGCTTGATGATTAGTTGACAAGTTGAATCAGGTGTGCTTGTCCAGCGTTACAATAAAAACGATGTACTGTTGGAACCCAGACGGGTTCTACTTGGAACCAGAAATGGTTCTCCTATGGGGCCAGCAGAAGAACCCCTTTAGAGTGAAACGTCAGGTAAAGTTCTACAACAATGAAGGTCAAACATATTTTATTTAGAAAGTCAGACAACTCTCCTCATAATTAACAATGACATGCACCATCTGTCAATTGGCTAGAACATGAGAGTAAACAGAGTGAAGGGGAAAAGATTCCATATCATGCAAAGATCTTCTCCTAAAGAGTGCATGCGAAGGTTACACTAATCCGTATCTGTTTTGATCTTCCTAAACGGCTGCACTTTGTGTACAGAACGTTTACCCTGGTAATAAATTCAAGCTAAACATGAGGTAAATAAAATGACAGGACATTCATCAGTGAAAGTGATTATTGTCAGAAGATGAGTGACTGCCAAATAGAAACTTGCCTCATTGTCAATTTCACTTGGAACTAGCCCAGCAGCACCACAAGAACAGCAGAGATATGAAGCAACAGCAGTGAACCACAGAAATGCCACCTACCTGATCCAAAAATACCAGATAAAGTAGTGGTAGGTTGGGTAGTGGAGATTCTGCTCTGCCAACTTTCTGCCAAGATGTCTGTCTGCCCACCTACTCTAACTACTAGCACGCTTACTTGTCTGCCTGCCCACATGTCTGTCTGTCTGTCTGTCTGTCTGTCTGTCTGTCTGTCTGTCTGTCTGTCTGTCTGTCTGTCTGGTGGTCAGACTGTAGGAGGGGAGATTGAGCAAGAGAGACACCATAGGGGGCAGAAAGAGGGGAAAGAGGCATGGGAAGGTCCTAAAACCATGGGGCAGACAGGGATCAGTTGAACACTGTCTAGACTGAGGTACCTGCATTCCTCCTGGAGAGACTCCGAGATTCCATCCAGCTTAGGGCCAATCTTGAGCAAGAAACGTGGGCACTGGGAAGTTAGTGCATACCGAAACATAGACCTGCATCTTTCTTTCTGCGTCTCTCTGCCCCCCCGTCTTTTTCTCTCTCTCCTCCCTCCCTCTCCCTTTCCCCCCCTTCACTGGTTGTGTTTTAATGGTTGGTCTGGCCATAGGATAACAAGCAGTTGGTGCTGAGGGCCTGTCTTGTTGTATTTATGCCTTGGCCAAAAACACCCCCTCCTCAGCTTTAACCCCTTCCTCGACAAACACACCAAGGCGGCACATTACACACGCAGCCAGGCCCCCAATCATGGAATTATAATATCCACCCAAAACATGTCATTTTAGCTTGGCAACTAACCGTTGAGCTGCTGACTGACTGTAATTTAGTAAATTTACACACACAGCAGCACACAGGAGTACACACATGCATGCATGCACACGCACACAATGCCTCTGGTGTCCTATTGACTCAGAGGCCCTCTGCGTTATCTGAACCCCCCATGAAGACAGTCTCATTGGGTCGATTTGTTATGACAAACAAATACAAAATAAAACATTAGATTTTGACACTTCACAGCATCCTGTCCATCTTTCCGCCCTTTGAACACACAAAGAATTCTACAGGGAGAGCCACTGTACAGAGAGTGTCGGCTGGAGGTATCATTAGGCTTTCAGTCATTTTACTGTAAAGCTTTAATGGACCTCAAACTATTTTCCTCCCTCGTCAGTCACATGAGTATTCATGGCTATAGTTACTGTAACCGTCTATCCAGTTGTGTTTGCTGCTGAGAAGCAAGTTATTATTAGCACAAATGTAATTACTCCAAATGTCTATGGATAATAGAAATGTACATTTTTAAACAACAATAAGAATGTGATTAATATGAGCGCCTGATTAAAATGGACAGTTCATGTGAGGTACTATTGCAGGTACTACTGGTGCTGTGGCATCGTCCAGGTTCAGCACAGCAGTGCAGACTGAATCACTGACTGGTCTCGGAGTTGGCCTCTGCTGTGGAATCTCCTCTGTTTTTCTCTGTAATATAACAACTATTCATCTCTCTTAGACAAAGTCTTGCCAGGGACTTTTCACAAAGATTCATTGCTTTTTTGATTAGTATAACATGATTCTAAGAATTTCCCCAATCTAAACTTTGCGTCAGATGAATTTGCTCCAGTCCTCCCTCCCTCTGTCTCTCCCTGGAGGGTAAAACGTCAGCGAAATGATTTGCAGAGATACCAATCATAACAAAATATACAAGGCTTAATAGAAAAGTGACAAAGTCAATATATTACAGAATGACCCTGGTGATGAGAACATGATGGGGGTCAATAAGAAAGATTGACTGCAACACAAATCATTATGCTTTGAACAAGATGAAATAGCTTTCCGATGCAGGGATGGATTCCAACTGACTCGTGGCCCTTTTATAAACATATACATTTTATCGCATGGCAAAGTTATCACATGATAAATTGTGAGATGATTAGTTTTAAACCATTGCTATGTCATGTGTTTGCATTCAATCATGGAGTTGAAATGGGTTCAGGGTAGCTTGCATGTCCTACGAGAATCAGTGTTGTCACAAAACACCTTTACATACAAAACCTCTAATCTACTCCATTTTTGACCACTATTCAATAATCAATCAGTCTGGTCATTCATCTGTATGAGCACTGAAGCTTTGATTCTAGCCCAGTCATTATTACCCAGACCCAGACCTGCATGCCTTTCCAGCATAAACTGTGAGTTCTTCTCTCTCTCTCTCTCTCTCTGTCTGTGAGTGAATGTGAATCGGTGCAGCCCCCTGGTTGCTCTGTCATTGTCATGTAGGTTGCAGATGGAGCAGGGCTTTGATTCCCCCTGATAAACATTCCTGGCCAAACAATGGTTGTGTTTGTTTAGCCTCAAACAAACACCTGAGACAGGTACACTGTGGGGGTCCACCAAGGAGGCCTTTGACGCCTCCTGTCTCCCGTCTCTCACTGCCTCATTAGGGGAACAGGAACCAGTGCCCCTGAAAGACTCCTTAACAGGACCCCCATGACCCCTGCGGCAACCAGCACAATAGACTACATAATGAGGGATTGGGGAGAGTGTATGAGAATTTGGCGATGGTGGTGTGTGTGTGCCCCCAGGTGAGCAGCAGTGAGAGGACGTCTCCTCTCCTAAGTCCTGCTGAGAACACAGCCACTGCTCCTTAATGCTAATGCCTGCACAATTACAAAACACACACACACACGCAACACACCAATGAGAGTTAAGAAAATGCGGTTGGTCCAGACTCCTGTGTGTAAATCGGAGATACAATAGAGAGAAGGGGGTTATTACTCATATTGCACAAACCCCGTGACAGAAAGACAGACAGAGCTCAGGCAGTGAATGAGTCAACACACGCCAGTACTTTCTCAGTAGCAATAACAAAACAAAATACCTCATATTCACAGCTGACAAAGTTTGTCAAAGCCAACTATCTAATGCATATACTCATATACTCAGTATGGATATTGTTTGGCTATATTATGTATACCTTCAGAAACATCTTTTACAAATGAGGCGATTGCATATTATCAGTTTAGAGGGGACAACGGTCATCTAAAATACTTGAACTAGTTTCCCAAGTGTCATTCTGATCCGTTAGATAAATGAATGAGTCCATAATGACCTGTCGATACTCGAATGAGATCTGATGAGACAGATTAATTATACAACATCCATCATCGTTGGTATGTTTTTCACACCTCTGCGCTACTTGTCACTCTCACTCAGGTAGATTTCACACCTCCTACACCCTCCCAGTCTCAAAGCCCCTGAACGGCTCAGGTCGCGTCTGATTAAGGGTTTGGTTCAAGCCGTAGCGATGAAGTTCCGCGCTATAGAACGCTTTTAATTTAAAGTCAATGTTCCCGTGTATAGCGTACATAGTCCATTTATTACGCCTAATAAAAGCATACAGTGCATTCGGAAAGTATTTTGACCTCTTGACTTTTCACACATTTTGTTACATTACAGCCTTATTCGAAAATATATTAAATTATAAAAAATTTTCTCATCAATTTACACACAATACCCCATAATGAGAAAGCGAAAACAGTAAAAAAAAAAAATATATATATATTTACATAAGTATTTACATAAGTACATACTGTAAGTATTTAGACTCTTTGCAATGAGATTCGAAATTGAGCTCAGGTGCATCCTGTTTCTATTGATCATCCTTGATATGTTATTCAATAGTTTGGACATGATTTGGAAAGGCACGCACCTGTCTATCCCACAGCTGACAGCGCATGTCATAGCAAAAACCAAGCCATGAGGTCAAAGGAATTGTCTGTAGATCTCTGAGTCAGGATTGTGTGGGGGCACAGATCTGCACTCCACCAATCAGGCCTTTATGATAGTGTGGCAAGACGGAAGCCTCTCCTCAGTAAAAGGCACATGACTGCCCACTTGGAGCTTGCCAGAAGGCACCTAAAGACTCTCAGACCATGAGAAACAAGATTCTCTGGTTTGATAAAACCAAGATTGAACTCTTTGGCCTGAATGCCAAGCGTCACGTCTGGAGGAAACCTGGCACCATTCCTACGGTGAAAATAATATAATAATATGCCATTTAGCAGACGCTTTTATCCAAAGCAACTTACAGTCATGTGTGCATACATTCTACGTATGGGTGGTCCCGGGAATCGAACCCACTACCCTGGCGTTACAAGCGCCATGCTCTACCAACTGAGCTACAGGAGGCATGGTGGTGGCAGCATCATGATGTGGGGATGTTTTTCAGCGGCAGGGACTAGGAGACCAGTCAGGATCGAGGGAAAGATGAACGGAGTAAAGTACAGAGAGATCCTTGGTGAATCCCTGCTCCAGAGCGCTCAGGACCTCAGACTGGGGTGAAGGTTCACCTTCCAACAGGACAGCAACCCTAAGCACACAGCTAAGACAATGCAGGAGTGGCTTCGGGACAAGTCTCTGAATGTCCTTGAGTGACACAGCCAGAGCGCCGACTTGAGCCTGATTGACAATCTCTGGAGAGACCTGAAAATAGCTGTGCAGCGATGCTCCTGACAGAGCTTGAGAGGATCTGCAGAGAAGAATGGGAGAAACTCCCCAAATATAGGTGTGCCAAAGCTTGTAGCATCATACCCAAGAACACTCAAGGATGTAATCGTTGCCAAAGGTGCTTCTACAAAGTACTGAGTAAATGGTCTGAATTCTTGTGTAAATGTGATATTATATATATATTTTTTAAATAAATTTGCCAAAAATACAAATAAAACAGTTTTTGCTTTGTCTTTATGGGGTATTGTGTGTAGATTGATGAGGGAAAACAACTACTTAATCCATTTTAGAATAAGGCTGTAAAGTAACAAAATGTGGAAAAAGTGAAGGGGTCTAAATACTTTCCGAATGCACTGTACATTATTACTGCCAGTGTTATCAGTGTGAGATGACATTTTGCTTAACAATAAAATGTCATGGCCTTTGGATAAAGAATTACCAGTGCTGATAACTTTGTCTAATCCCTAGAGATCGTATTTCATTGGGATCAAATCATTCTATCTGATCCTGTCTACCTACATTTTCTATATCGTTTTCATAATTCAAAAGCAGATGAAAGGTAATGAGGGCTTAATTAATTCATCTGTCTGTAAATCTTTTTTTTAAAACACTCCACATTTTCCTGCAGGCAGGGGCATCATCAGCTAAATCGCGTGTCTGACAAAGTGTCCTGATTGTGTGAAAGGAAAGGAGACAGACAAGTAGTCTGTGATTAATAGCTTTTGAAGAACAAGCCTGACCTGAATGGCCTGGTCCATCTGAAGAGATGTACTGTACTGTACTGTACAGTACCTGACCTGAGACTGAAGAGATGTACTGTACTGTACAGTACCTGACCTGAGACTGAAGAGATGTACTGTACTGTACAGTACCTGACCTGAGACTGAAGAGATGTACTGTACTGTACAGTACCTGACCTGAGACTGAAGAGACGGGTTGTGACTCAGAAGTGGCATTGACAGGTGTGCAAATTAATCTGGTGACTTTTTCTGAGTGTCTTATAAAGTTAGCAAGGTTGTAAAAAGTTGATTCTGATGAAGAAGACAAAACTGTGTATTTGTTGGCCTGGAATAGATTAGCAACATAAAGGAAACTTTAGGCCACTGTTACTGTTTATTATCTATCCTGTTGCCTACTAACTTTATCCCTACCTACATAGAGATTTTCCTCGATAACTTCATACCCCTGCACATATAATCGGTACTGGTACCCTGGGTATATATATATATATATATATATATATATATATATATATATCTTTACTCGTTGTGGATTTATTCTTCTTGTTACAACTGTTCTATTACTTCTCATCTGCATTCTTTCTGCATTGTTGGAACGGGCCCATAAGTAAGCATTTCACTGTTAGTCTAAACCTGTTGTTTACAAAGCATGTGAAAAATACAATTTGATTCGTCACATGAAATAACAGGACAAAAAGAGTCTGGTAACTATGTTTCTAGGGTAGTGAATGTGCATATTTTAAAATAAAAACACATATGTGGGGATGTATCTTGCAAAAGCTACAGAAATGAATTACACTGAGCATGAGAATGAAATATTTTGATCCCAACTACTCACGCACCCACACACGCACAATAACACACACTTGGCATCCCTCTGCTGCACTTGGCTGAGGTATCTGGGCTCTAATTGGCGGCGTATGAGGCGTGTCCGCTGCGTGAGCACAGAGGACAGCTCAGCTGGGAATTATTCTCAGTTCGATGTGATCGTGCCGTTCCACGTTCTGTCCTCTGAAGCCTGAATCCGCCTCTGTCTTGACATGACAGCGGTCTGGGGAGAGACAAAGGCGCCTGTCACGATAAACACATCTTTTAGTATCGGCACCGATGCCTAAAGCACTGAAAGCAAGGGCACCACACCTCGCATCTAAGCTGCAACTGAGAGACTAAAAAACAGTTTCTACTGTATCTCAAGGCCATCAGGCTGCTAAATAGCCATCACTAGCCGGCCTCCGCCCAGTACCCTTCCCTTCCCTGAACTTAGTCACTGTTACTAGCCGGCTATACCATCCGGTTACTCTACCATGCACCTTAGAGGCACTATGCACATAGACAGGGAACACTGGTCACTTTAAAAATAAAACAATGTTCACTTCATTAATGTTTACATATGTCACGCCCTGACCTGAGAGAGCCTTTTTATGTCTCTATTTTGGTTTGGTCAGGGTGTGATTTGGGTGGGCATTCTATGTTCTGTATTCTATGTTCTGTAGTTCTATGTTTTGGCCGGTTATGGTTCTCAATCAGGGACAGGTGTCTATCGTTGTCTCTGATTGGGAATCATACTTAGGCAGCCTTTCCCCTTTGTTATTTGTGGGACGTTATCTTTGTTAGTGGCACTATAGCCCTCGTAAGCTTCACGGTCGTTTTCTTTGTTTCTTGTTTTGTTGGCAACATTCATTCAAATGAAAAGCAAATGTACGCTCACCACGCTGCACCTTGGTCTCCTTCCAACGACGGCCGTGAGAGAACTTCCCATCACCAAAGGACCAAGCAGCGTGGCCAGGAGAGGCAGCCCCAAAAACATTTGGGGGGTGGCACACGGGACGGTCAGCGGAGCCGAGGATGGAACCAGAGCCAGTCGGGGTGAACTTGGAGGGGAGTGAAGGGAGCGAAGCGGAGACAGTGAAGGAGTTGATGGGGAGATTGGAGGGGAGCGCTATGAGAGAGCTGCTGTGTTGGTGAATGAGGCACGACATTTGCCCTACGGCGCGTGTCCTCGGTTTGATGTCACCTGAGTCAGCTCTCCATAATCGTCCTGAGGTAGCCGTCTGGTGAAGACTGTGCCAGCCCCATGCACCAGGCCTCCTGTGCGCCTCCCCAGCCCTGCACGTCTTGTGCCAGCTCGGCGCTCCAGACCTCCAGTGCGCCTCCACAGCCCGGTGAGTCCTGCGCCGGCTCTACGCACGGTTTCCCCAGTTCACCAGGAGAACCCAGTGTGGCATGTTCCAGCTGTGGTTCCCACATATGCTGAGCACTTGTTAGCTGCTTTTTCTTCACTCTGAAGTCCAAGTCATCCCAATCCATCTCAAATGGGTTGAGGTCGGGTGATTGTGGAGGCCAGGTCATCTGGTGCAGCTTTCCATCACTCTCCTTCTTGGTCAATTGCCCTTACACAGCTTGGAGGTGTGTTGGGTCATTGTCCTGTTGAAAAGCAAATGATAGTCTCACTAAGCACAAACCAGATGGGATGGTGTATCGCTGCAGAATGCTGTTTAAGTGTGCCTTGAATTCTAAATGAATCACCTACAGTGTCACTAGCAAAGCACCCCCACACCATCACACCTCCTACTCCGTGCTTCACAGTGGGAACCACACATGCGGAGATTATCCGTTCACCTACTCTGTGTCTCACAAAGACACAGCGGCTGGAACCAAAAATCGCAAATTTGGACTCATCAGACCGAAGGACAGATTTCCACCGGTCTAATGTCCATTGCTCATGTTTCTTGGTACAAGCAAGTATCTTCTTATTATTGGTATCCTTTAGTAGTGGTTTCTTTGCAGCAATTAGACAATGAAGGCATGATTCACGAAGTCTCCTCTAAACAGTTGATGTTGAGATTTGTCTGTTACTTGAACTCTGTGAAGCATTTATTTGGGCTGCAATCTGAGGTGCAGTTAACTCTAATGAACTTTATCCACTGCAGCAGAGGTAACTCTGGGTCTTTCTTTCCTGTGGTTATCCTCATGAGAGCCAGTGTCATCGTAACGCTTGATGACACTGGCTCTCATGTAGAAATGTTCCGGATTGACTGATCTTCGTCTTAAATGAATGATGGACTGTCATTTCTCTTTCCTTATTTGAGCTTTTCTTGCCATAATATGGACTTGGTATTTTACCAAATCGGGCTATCTCTATGTCTCAACACAACTGATTGGTTCAAACGCATTAAGAAGGAAGGAAATTCCACAAATTAACTTTTAACAAGGCACACGTGTTAATTAAAATGCATTCCAGGTGACTAGCTCATGAAGCTGGTTGAGAGAATGCGAAGAGTTTGCAAAGCTGTCATCAAGGCAAAGGGTGGCTACTTTGAACAATCTCAAATATAAAATATATTTTGATTTGTTTAAAACCTTTTTGGTTACTACATGATTCCATATGTGTTATTTCATAGTTTTGATGTCTTAACTATTATTCTACAATGTAGAATAATAGTAAAAACTAAGAAAAACCCTTGAATGAGTAGGTGTGTCCAAACAAGTTCTGACCCCTTGACTTTTTCCACATTTTGTTACATTACAGCCTTACACTAAAATGGATTTTTAAAAATATCCTCAGAAATCTACACAAAATACCTCATGAAAAAGTGCAAATATATAAAAAAAATAAAAATAAAAAAAACATATTTACATAAGTATTCAGACCCTTTGCTATGAGACTCGAAATTGAGATCAGGTGCATCATTTTTCTATGAATCATCCTTGAGATACAACTTGATTGAGTTCCATCTGTGGTACATTCAATTGGTTGGATATGATTTTGAAAGGCACAGAGCTGTCTATATAAGGTCCCACAGTTGACAGTGCATGTCAGCGCAAAAACCAAGGAATTGTCCTTAGAGGCCCGAGACAAGATTGTGTCAAGGCACTGATCTGGGAGGGGAGGGGGGTATCGGCATTATTGAAGGTCCCCAAGAATACAGTGGCCTACATCCTTTTTAAATGGAAGAAGTTTGGAACCACCAAGACTCTTCCTAGAGCTGAACAGACTGAACAATCGGGGGAGAAGGGCCGCCTTGGTCAGGGAGGTGACCAAAAACCCGATGGTCACTCTGACAGAACTCTAGAGTTCCTCTATGGAGATGGGATAACCTTCCAGAAGGACAACCATCTCTGCAGCACTCTACCAATCAATCATTTACGGTAGAGTGGCCAGACAGAAGCCACTCCTCAGTAAAAGGCAAGATTGAACTCTTTGGCCTGAATTCCAAGCGTCACGTCTAGAGGAAACATAGAACCACCCCCACGATGAAGCATGGTGGTGGCAGCTTCATGCTGTGAGGGGTGTTTTTCAGCGGCAGGGACTGGGAGACCAGTCAGGATCGAGTGGAAGATGAAAACCTGACCTCAGACTGGGGCGAAGGTTCACCTTCCAACAGGACAACGACCCTAAGCACACAGCCAAGACAATGCAGCAGTGGCTTCAGGACACGTCTCTGAATGTCCTTGAGTGGCCCAGCCAGAGCCCGGACTTGAACCTGATCGAACATCTCTGGAGAGACCTGAAAATAGCTGTGCTGCGACACTCCCCATCCAACCTGACAGAGCTTGAGAGGATCTGCAGAGAAGAAAGGGAGAAACTCCCCAGTTACAGGTGTGCCAAGCTTGTAGCGTCATACCCAAGAATACTCAATGCTGTAATTGCTGCCAAAGGTGCTTCAACAAAGTACTGAGTAAATGAATACTTATGTAAATGTTACATTTCATTTTTTAATTTATAAATCTGCAAAAATGTTAAAAAAAAACTTTTTTGCTGTGTCATTATGGGGTACTGTGTAGATTTATGATGGAAAAAATAATTTTGTCAATATTATAATAAGGCTATAACCATCAAAATGTGGAAAAAGTCAAGGGGTCTGAATACTTTCCGAAGGCACTGTATAAATATATATACTCCAAACTCCGACATTGCACTGTAACGGCCGTTGTTGGTGGAAGAAGGTGAGAACCAATGCGCAGCGTGGTAAGTGTCCATATTGATCATTTATTATCACGAGAACACTAAACCAAATAACAAAGGAGAATGAACGAAACGAAACAGTCCTGTCTGGTGTAGACACAACACAGAAAACAAGCACCCACAACTCAAAAGTGAAACCAAGCTACCTAAGTATGTATCTCAATCAAGAACAACGATTGACAGCTGCCTCTGATTGAGAACCATACCAGGCCAAACACAGAAATCCCAAATCATAGAAAAAAGAACATAGACAACCCACCCAACTCACGCCCTGACCATACTTAAAACCAATACATAACAAAATAACTATGGTCAGAATGTGACATGCTCTTCTTAATATATTTCTAAATAACATTATTTTACTTTTAGTTGTGTGTGTATTGATTAGCTATTACTGCACTGTTGGAGCTAAGAAAACAAGCATTTCGCTACAACCGCAATAACATCTGCAAGATATGTGTATCTGACCAATACAATTTGATTTGCTTTGTTTTGACCTACAAGACTGTTTGAATGGCAGCCAAGCTACTTGTACAGATTGTCTCTCATGTCTGCCAAGCAGTAAACTGGAGAGCAGATGGAGTTCCTTCATCCAGGTTTAATAATTGAGGAATGGTATGTCATTTTGAGGATTAGACTACATGCCCTGCGTTGAAGGGGTGTCCAAGGCATATAGCAAAAAGACACATGTAACCTTCAATGTACTTTTTCATTTCAAGAACAACTTCATAGTTCTATTCAAAGCGAAAGATGACAGTTCATATAAGGCTTGTCGAGTAAACAAAAACCACAGTTATGTACCAAAGGGCTGCTTCTCCAAGAAATCACCAGCAGGTCAAAGACACTTTTCTCCTACAGGAATTCCACTGAGCCTCCAGAGAAAAAGGGGAAAACACTCCTTTCTGGCTGTGCGCTTGGTGTTACAGAGCAGTGTGCCAGAGGGGCTCAGAGTACGGGAAATGTAGATTTACTGCATCGCAAACCCCCTGTCAACAGCTGTATCAGTCACACATACTCACCTTGCTGCAAACTATGGAAACCTGGGGCTTGGTGAGTGCCAGGAAATCACTTTTCCAGAACGTTGGGATCTCCTGGAATATCACTGGTAACAAGTGTCTGATAACAAGGTGCAAGGGTCAACCAGCAGAGTGAAGTACAACGGTACTCCTTCAGGAGATCCAACCCCCACACACAGTGAATTAACACATGGCAGCAATACTGTCCACATGTTCTCCTGTCTTAGGAAAATAAGCTGAGGGTAGGAAAGCAAATAGACGAAAACAATCGTTTTCAGGGGAATATGTCCAATAAACTGGAGAACAGATCTCTTGAGAATGAAGTCAGACATTCACCAATACTATACAGGCCTATTAGGCTGTCTTTTTCTGGTCTGTGAGAACCTCAACCAATCTGGATCGTAGAGTATGAACAGGCCACTCTATAGACGACCTAAAAATCTGTATTTAGGTCCATACATTACATCACAGCACTGAGAAACAGACAGCCAACTATGCTACACCACCTTTAGCATAATACGTCTCTGAATGGGCCTGTAAATGGGTAACATGCTGTTGTTTGCTGGGACAATAACATTATCACTGGTAATCGCCCTCAGTGCACAAACCATTAGAACGAGAGCCAAGTCCATCCTCCAGGTGCTTATTAGCGTCTTAAGCCTGTAATTGGCTGCTAGCTGCCTCCAGAGGAAAGCATTCAGCATTCCGCTTACTAAAGCAGAACACGCGTCCTGAAATAGGTCAGGAGGGGTTACAGGAATGACATTAGCACAGCAAGGTCCCCAAACTCTCTCAGGCTGCACTTGTCTGACTGAAGACATCAAATGCATCTACATTGTACACAAGTTGCAGATGCACACCATACAATTGCATTAATTCCACGACACACAATTAAATGACTAGCCTTGATTGTATTACCGTCCTCCTACAGTACAGTCTGTTGTTACACTGATTGCACGGGGATGTAAAATAGCTATCCCCACCCTTCTCCGAATGAAAAGGAGGTCCCATGGTAACGCTCGGTGCCAAGTCCCTCTGTTTTTCATTAATCTGTCATCTTAGCCAAACAATCCATCCGAGGAGGAGTCAGACCTGGCCAAGTGCACAGCATCTGCTGTGATTGTTGATGAAAATATGCCGATGACCTCTCCGCTACTCCCCTGAGCCCCATAAGAACAATACATTCCTGCTATGAAGGAAAGACAAAAGAGTGATTCCTTTAGCAGAGCTGACTATTGCACTCGTAGAGGAATGCTTGTAGCTCCTAGCACACAGAGAGGTGGATCTGGGTGCCTTAGCAGATTCATACGCAGTTTAAAAATCACCATTATGGCCCCTTCTCTGGAAACGGAGCCAAAAAGTGGATATCGAGGTTTTGTTGAATACCTGTTTCCGCGCCTGTGTTTGTGTCTTGGGATGGGGGACCTGTGTTGGTAAAACAGTCGTCATAGTCACGTTCCAAGCGACTTGAGGAAGAAGGTACATTGAGGACGACGCCTCTCATAACACACGCTGCAACATGATCTCACCGTGATCGTTCTCCCCAACCATCCCAAAGGGAAGGAAAATGATGCACTAAATGTCAAAAGGATGAAATTAAACTATGCCTTATGATCAAAGCTGCAGCTATAATCAGGTCCATTCAGGATCGGAGTGCTATTCCGTATGTGGCTTTTGGCTGGTTTTGCTCCTCTCATCCACAGTTAGCCCCGGGGCCTCTTCCACTGATGAGTCAGAGGGGATGCCTTCACATTAGGGCCTGCAAGGGACGATAGAAAATCCCCACCACAGGTGTGTGTGTGTGTGTGTGTGTGTGTGTGTGTGTGTGTGTGTGTGTGTGTGTGTGTGTGTGTATGTATGTCTGTGTGTGCACGTAACATTAGGGCCCATTTGGGACGGCCAATCCCTACTACCGTCATCAAGGAACGATTGTGGATAATTGCCCAAGTCAGAGTCTTGCACACTGCTCTGCTCTCCTTCAAAAACAGAAGAGATTGGGGGCAGAGTGAAAGGAATAGGGAGAGATACAGAGAGAGAGAGAGAGAGAGAGAAGAGTGCTGCTATGATCAGGATGTCATGGGGCCCCTGCCAGAGCACAAATCCATGTGGGACTGATTAGGCTGTTACACCAGGTTGGGGAACCCCACTGGACTGGATCAATGTCAACCAAGAGTGTGCTTAGCGGAAAATGCAAAGAGGACCCCAGTCTCTTTGCTGTGCTCAACACACACACATGCAATGCACACACACTTCCGCACACGTGCAGATACAGACATACGCACGTTCACTCGCACATGTACACGTACGCACACTGGTCCAGCTGCCTGCGTTAAAGCGAAGGGCAGTTCCCGTCAGCTGGCTGTAGTGTGGATGTTGACCTCAGTCTGATGCGTTCCTCTCTGGCAGCCCAGCAGCCTAACTCACCCTGACAACACTGCTCACACTGCGGCTTAGGACAGTACTGACGTCTTCCACACAGGAATCCCTCTCCCCACTTTATTTATTTACATTGCTATTTACTGTGGTTTGGCATGCAGGCACTGTGACATTTAAGCCTGTCAGTGCCATTGCGCCATAACAAGCTCAAAATAAATTTACAGCCAGAGCCTATTTGTAGGCCAGCCAATCTAATAGAGGCAGAGTGATTGGAAAATACCCTGGTTCTGCTGGAAACCTTCTTCTGGCCACGCCTGGCCTCTCGAAGGATTTGGAATCGTGAGGGTGCCCCTGTTGTTACGAAGACGTGAGCTGGAGGAATGGACTGTGTGTCAAATCTCTTTTCCCGTGTTTGGGTCTGGCTCTCCCTGGCAACAGCAAAACAGGCATATTTTTTCATTGCCTCTGAGATCCTTAACATATGAGCCGAGCAAGGAAATAATGTGCTATACGTTTCCTGGTGGTAATTCATTTGCTGGGGCGTATATTCTTTTCGCCATCGAATGCTCAAGTTTGTGCGTCTCATGTGGATTTGTGCGTCCCTGTTCCTCGTTCATGTAGGAACAGGCTGAGATTATGATTTAGGGCATTGGCAGTAAAATCACTCAATAGCTTGGGCCTGCCTACAAAGTGATGAGAGCCAATGATTTACACTTAGAAGCATAAAACTGTCCCATTAGCTTAGCCTGGTGGCTAGCAGTGCCACTCTGGCCTCTGCTAATACAGCGGTATGTATAACTGTTCCAGGGCCAACCCTGATGGGTTCCTGTGGAACACAGAGTCCATGTACAGTACAGTTCTGGCGTCAGTGGCTATCCCTCTTTTACACTTTCACTCTGTCAGATGAGTCCCTATCGGCTGATCACAGATATCCTGTGTTAACACACGCTGCCTTCCCTGGGCTGGACTGTTTATGTTAGGGGGAATGGGACTGGCAGACAGCGGCTGACGCAGCTCAAGGTGTAGAGCTGGGCGTAGTGTGTGTGTGTGTGTGTGTGTGTGTGTGTGTGTGTGTGTGTGTGTGTGTGTGTGTGTGTGTGTGTGTGTGTGTGTGTGTGTGTGTGTGTGTGTGTGTGTGTGTGTGTGTGTGTGTGTGTGTGTGTGTGTGTCTCGAGCCCAGGCCCAGAGGAAGCCTGTAGGGAGAGATGGTACTCTCTATAGAAGGGAAACAGCAGGGCCGCTGGTGTCACGTGTGGAAGAGAGCTCAGGAGTCAAAGGTCAGGGGAAAGGTAGAGCCACACCACAGTCCAGCTGTACACTCTCATTACCAGGTGCTGCTGCCACTGCTGAGCAAGCAAAAGCCATGAAGTTGAGCTCCCTCACAGATATGCCTGACATACAGTACATGTGGCCCTGAACAATATCTGACTACCATATCAATCATTTTCATTTGACAACTAATTATTATTATGTTTTATAAATGTTGACATGGTCCACATGAATCCATCCACAACACATCTCTCCAAATAGATTATATTCAGAAAATAATGGTACCATCATGGGTAGGCTTTCGGCAATAATAAAATATGAACTGAAATATGACTCTCTATAAATGAGTTATGATAGCTACATGGCTGCCGCTGGCAATCTTATTTCAGCTTCGTTCAACGTAGGGCTTCTTTGACGAGGCATTTTGTTACTAAAGTACAACACAGACTTGTGTTGTTTGGAACCAGGGAAGACAGGGCGATAGAACGTGCCAAAGAGATGCCAAAAAAGGAAGACAGACTGGCAAAGTTTACATTTAAAGACGTACTATAGTCTACACTATGCTTTAATTAAACCTACGTCCAGGAATAAGAACACTGTCTGGCGTTTTTTCCCCAAGAATTTTCAACGTTTGGATACAGAATTCAAACGTGAATGTCTCGGCCTAGGACTATGTGAGGATACATTTAGAGTTTACTGCTCTCTTTGTTTTATGGGAGGCCAGGATGACGTCAGAGAGGCTTAGGGATCTCACACAGTCAGCCATTTCTAAATTCAGCCAAATACAGAAGAGGGTGCAGCTTTTAGGTCTAGAGAGAGCTGGGGTGACTACTTCATCTAACCAAATGATCTTTAAATCTAACTGGCATTTCTGGAAACAATTCACTTTCAGCAAAAGTAGCCACTCATTTTCTAGGCCTATGGGAATCAGGAATGGAAATACCTTGTTTTCACCAAGTCAATGTTTGAGTAAATCTATGTACTTTCTGATCAAACCCCCAGTCATAGATACACACAGTCGGAGTTGTGTTTGTTCTCACAGTGTTGTTACAGAGCACCTGTCCCTCTAGACTTCCTATGATGTCACAGTCTGCTGATCGCAGGCCAGAGTGGGTCTGGAGGAATGCAGCCAAGGTCTGTTCTGCTAAGCACCGTGACCATTCATATCATATCCCCAATAGGCTACTCACACCATACAGGACAACACTAGACAGACAGGGCATAGCAGGTCAATGAGGAAATGTATTGGATGGGTAGGGTTTTTTGGTCATTTGTTTTTTGGAGCTAAGTATCCTATATCACTGGTTTCACTGGTCAAAAGGGGTTGGAAATAACATGGTGGAGAGTGGATGGAAACTCTGACCCATCAGAGCCCCCTTCACCAGACTATGGATGCAATTCTAATCTGAGGGACAGTTTCAGGGTCAGGTGCATTTCAGTTTCAAGGTATTAAGGGCCTACTTTATAGCCAGCTGGGCACAGTTTGTACTGGGAACCGTGGCTTTGAGAATCCATCCTCTGCCAATTTACCTAATAAAAGGAGAGCTTCTGCTATTTTCAGGGCCTTTTTGTGAGTGGCGTCTCCCGTCTGTCTGAAAGCTTTGTGGTGCAAAAAACTCCTAATCTCCCAGCATTACAGTGGGGCAGTTTGGATCGGAGAGTCTGATTGGTCTATTCCTGGTTGTGGGGAGATGTTATCAGATGGGAAAGAGGGCGGGGGTTTGTTTGTGTGTGTCGGAGGGGAATCCTGATTGCTCAGTATTTACCTACAGTAGCTCCCTGGATAATTATAGAGGTCAATCTGACGGACTACTGGTTACAAATCACCATGGCGACCCCATTGGCTTTCAAGTTCTCTTGGTCATTGCAGAGCTGAGCTCCCAATTTTCCAATGTTGTGAGCAATGAAGGTGAAAAAAAAGACATATATTTGCTCTTAACACAGAAGGCCCTTCTAATAAGGTTAGTTTTATTGCATTTTAAAACACACTGGGTCTTTTATGTCACTTGAGCCCCTGGTCTTCCTAAAGCAAGCGGTTTGAAAGGGAATACAGTGGAAATCTATTTTGCGGCTTGCAGGCTGGATTCTCTGAATTCCTGGGTGGAATAAGAGAGTGTTGTTGGATTTCAGCAGCCTCTACCGCAGGTAGATCTGCATGTGGTTTGAGAACGTTAACACTGGTTTGAGTTGAACTACGTTCCCGAAGTAGCCTTATTGTTGCCCCTAATCACAAGAGCTGTCCCAGCCATCGGCAATCATGTAATTATACACACGTGGATAGTTTTGTTAACCTGCGCATTTTATCTGCTCCACATCTTTGGCTTAACCAATGGGTATCCTATTAGGGGCTCTGTGAAAGGTTAAAAGGGGTCATTAAAGGGCCAAAACTGACAATAGATATATTTTGTTAAGCTAACAGGGCATTTTTTTGAGGGATTCTAATGTCAAATCCACATCGATCAATCTAAAGCATATGGTTTCACAGAATAATGACAACATGGCTGGATTAAGACAAGTAAAAGACAAAGTATTTGTGGTTTCTCAAATAAATTTGTCTCCATGGGTAATTAGGAGGTTTGTAAAAGCTAGACCACACACACAGCAGAGTAAACCAATTCCAACAGAACGCCATGAGAGATCGCAAATGCATAGTTTAAAACTTAACACTGCTATACATAATGGTGTGGATATGACTCCAACAATGGCATCTTTCCTATTCTGTAAGTGTTCTTCGGGAGTTCCAGAGGTCCACCCATACCATTATAACAACCCAAAGCACCAGTGACTCATTCACTGAACAGAGAACAGACCACCTCCTCGATAACTGCCTGACCCCCCCCCCCCACTTCCAAATCCTCAGCAGTCTACTATTCTATTCCCCCAATATCATATTTCAAAATGGACTTAAACAACTGGCACACATCTGTAGTTCCTAAGCCACTGCTTTGCTGACTGGCTGGCAGTGCTGTGTGTTTGTTGGTTTCTGTCAAATCTGGGCCAAGCTGCAGTCATGGAGTAGGACTTATTTGATCAAACATTCCAATGGTACACCGAATTTGGCCACCGCCACACCCACCAGAAAGCGTCGATGTGAATTACAATGTCAGATCCATCAGTTTTTATTCTATAGCTGCGGTATTTTTGTCCATATGTCTGTCTCTATTGTTGTGTCTGTCTGTGCGTCTGCATGGGTTTGTACCGAGCCAATATCGTTGTCTGTGTCTATGTTCTCCCATTCCTCTTTGCTGTCCCGCGTGCGGTTAAACCTGGACTACAGCTCTGCCATCCCTCCCGATCTCCAAACCAAATATTTTCCCCTCCGCAGGTTTCCAGTTGGAGTCTGTGGGAACCAGGCTGGAATCAGCTCACCAGGAATGCACTGTCTGCTCTGCACACTCCCCCAGTTTATTGTCTTAACCTGAACGCTCCACACAATACCCTCTCTCTCTGCCCCAACTTTATCCCCCCCTCTCCCTCTTCACTCACTCTCCATTTCTTTCCACCACCTCTCAATCTTTCTCTCTCTTTCTCCAGGCTTTTCTACCCCCGTCTCGAGTATTAAGATTCAGATCTCTCCTTTGCTTCACATCACCACCGAGCCAGTATCAACAGGGGAGAAATGGAGGAGGTTTGGGGATTTTGCTTCTCATCAGCAAAACACTTCCTTGAGAGCAGTGAGTGTGTGTGCAGGTGGGCTTCAGGAGACACAGACATTGACCCATAGGTCATATGACCTCACACACCGGCCTGAGTCAGGTAATCTGCTGAGTGCTGAGCACAACGTTTCTGTTATGAAAGGATGGCCCTTCCCAAACTCAAATGTAACATTTCTAACACAACCTGGCACGTTTTTTTCTTTCTCGTACAACATCACTTTGTAACAACAGTATTTCCAGTTTGCATGGCTAATACTCATAATTACAAGTGTTCATGACATGTTTCAACTCAGTGAACAGTGGCATTAGCCTCCAAATGAGTCATACTATATCAGGAACATAACTCCTGAGGCTGAGGAACAATTACGCAGCTTCATTCCCTTTTCTCTCCCTCCAACTGTCATTGTGGCTTTCATGCATTTTTCTCCTGTAATTTCCAAAAGGTAATTTCTCTGACATTGAATGACTAAATAACATCATGCCTTCCGTGTGTCGAGCTTTGTAGTCAGTTGAGGTGTTTCAAGAGGCTCGGGACAAAATAATTGACACACCATCCAAAAGGATCACCCTGTTCTTATACCACCCTGTTCTCCCCGCGGGTCAAATAGCAATCAGATGGGTTATGACATGGTTTTTATTCATTTTACATGGCAGCAGCACGCTATCAAGCAGCACTAAGATTCTACCAGCCAAGTAGTTAGGCATAGATTTAACTATTGATCTGCTTTAAAAATATAGATTTAAAAAACTTTGTGCCCAAAGTCACATGAAAGTGATTTATTGCATATACAAAACACTTCCTGCTCCTAAAGCATAAATAATAAATGATTACTCTTCCCTTGAAATCAAATCACATTTGAATAGTCACATGCTTGGTAAACAACAGGTGTAGATCAACAGTGAAATGCTTACTTACAGGCCCTTCCCAACCATGCAGAAAGAAAGAGCATAGAGAAATGATAGAAAAGTAAAACACATAATAATAAAAGTAATAATAGATACACAATGAGTAACGATAGCTTGGCTATATACAAAAGGCTCAAAGGGTACCAGTAGCGAGTCGATGGAGGTAAATATGGTAATGGAGGTAGATATGTAGATATAACTAGGAGTAAGTGACAGATAAGAAACAGTAGCAGCAGCGTATGCGATGGGTCAAAAAAGTTAGTGCAAAAAGGGTCAATGCAAATAGTCCGGGTAGCTATTTAGTTATTCATTTAACTAACTATTTAGCAGTCTTATGGCTTGTTCAGGGTCCTGTGGATCCCAGACTTGGTGCATCGGTACCTCTTGCCGTACGTAGGCAGAAAGAACAGTCTATGACTTGGGTGGCTGGAGTATTGTGCTAGCTGATTAGCCTCGCCTACTGTTTTTAGCTAGCTTTCCCAATTCAACACCTGTGATTACTGTATGCCTCGCTGTATGTCTCTCTCAAATGTCAATATGCCTTGTATACTGTTGTTCAGGTTAGTTATCATTGTTTTAGTTCACAATGGAGCCCCTAGATCCACTCTGCATACCCCTGTTACCTCTTTTGTCCCACCTCCCACACATGCGGTGACCTCACCCATTTACAACCAGCATGTCCAGAGATACAACCTCTCTCATCATCACCCAGTGCCTGTGCTTACCTCCGCTGTACCCGCACCCCACCATACCCCTGTCTGCGCATTATGCCCTGAATATATTCTACCATGCCCAGAAACCTGCTCCTCTTATCCTCTGCCCCCAACGCTCTAGGCGACCAGTTTTGATAGCCTTTAGCCGCACCCTCATACTACTCCTTCTCTGTTCCGCGGGTGATGTGGAGGTAAACCCAAGCCCTGCATGTCCCCAGGTACCCTCATTTGTTGACTTCTGTGATCGAAAAAGCCTTGGTTTTATGCATGTCAACATCAGAAGCCTCCTCCCTAAGTTTGTTTTACTCACTGCTTTAGCACACTCTGCTAACCCTGATGTCCTTGCCGTGTCTGAATCCTGGCTCAGGAAGGCCACCAAAAATTCAGAGATTTCCATACCCAACTGTAACATCTTCCGTCAAGATAGAACTGCCAAAGGGGGCGGAGTCGCAGTCTACTGCAGAGATAGCATGCAAAGTAATGTCATACTTTCCAGGTCCATACCCAAACAGTTTGAACTACTAATTTTGAAAATTACTCTCTCCAGAAACAAGTCTCTCACTGTTGCCGCCTGCTACCGACCACCCTCAGCTCCCAGCTGTGCCCTGGACACCATTTGTGAATTGATCGCCCCCCATCTAGCTTCAGAGTTTGTTCTGTTAGGTGACCTAAACTGGGATATGCTTAACACCCCGGCAGTCCTACAATCTAAGCTAGATGCCCTCAATCTCACTCAAATCATCAAGGAACCCACCAGGTACAACCCTAACTCTGTAAACAAGGGCACCCTCATAGACGTCATCCTGACCAACTGGCCCTCCAAATATACCTCCGCTGTCTTCAACCAGGATCTCAGCGATCACTGCCTCATTGCCTGTATCCGCCACGGAGCCGCAGTCAAACGACCACCCCTCATCACTGTCAAACGCTCCCTAAAACACTTCTGTGAGCAGGCCTTTCTAATCGACCTGGCCCGGGTATCCTGGAAGGACATTGACCTCATCCCGTCAGTTGAGGATGCATGGTCATTCTTTAAAAGTAACTTCCTCACCATTTTAGATAAGCATGCTCCGTTCAAAAAATGCAGAACCAAGAACAGATACAGCCCTTGGTTCACTCCAGACCTGACTGCCCTCGACCAGCACAAAAACATCCTGTGGCGGACTGCAATAGCATCGAATAGCCCCCGTGATATGCAACTGTTCAGGGAAGTCAGGAACCAATACACGCAGTCAGTCAGGAAAGCTAAGGCCAGCTTCTTCAGGCAGAAGTTTGCATCCTGTAGCTCCAACTCCAAAAAGTTCTGGGACACTGTGAAGTCCATGGAGAACAAGAGCACCTCCTCCCAGCTGCCCACTGCACTGAGGCTAGGAAACACGGTCTCCACCGATAAATCCATGATTATCGAAAACTTCAATAAGCACTTCTCAACGGCTGGCCATGCCTTCCGCCTGGCTACTCCAACCTCGGCCAACAGCTCCGCCCCCCCGTAGCTCCTCACCCAAGCCTCTCCAGGTTCTCCTTTACCCAAATCCAGATAGCAGATGTTCTGAAAGAGCTGCAAAACCTGGACCCGTACAAATCAGCTGGGCTTGACAATCTGGACCCGCTATTTCTGAAACTATCTGCCGCCATTGTCGCAACCCCTATTACCAGCCTGTTCAACCTCTCTTTCATATCGTCTGAGATCCCCAAGGATTGGAAAGCTGCCGCAGTCATCCCACTCTTCAAAGGGGGAGACACCCTGGACCCAAACTGTTATAGACCTATATCCATCCTGCCCTGCCTATCTAAAGTCTTCGAAAGCCAAGTCAACAAACAGGTCACTGATCATCTCGAATCCCACCGTACCTTCTCCGCTGTGCAATCTGGTTTCCGAGCCGGTCACGGGTGCACCTCAGCCACACTCAAGGTACTAAACGATATCATAACCGCCATCGATAAAAGACAGTACTGTGCACCCGGTCTTCATCGACCTCGCCAAGGCTTTCGACTCTGTCAATCACCATATTCTTATCGGCAGACTCAACAGCCTCGGTTTTTCGGATGACTGCCTTGCCTGGTTCACCAATGACTTTGCAGACAGAGTTCAGTGTGTCAAATCGGAGGGCATGCTGTCCGGTCCTCTGGCAGTCTCTATGGGGGTACCACAGGGTTCAATTCTCGGGCCGACTCTTTTCTCTGTATATATCAATGATGTTGCTCTTGCTGCGGGTGATTCCCTGATCCACCTCTACGCAGACGACACCATTCTATATACTTTCGGCCCGTCATTGGACACTGTGCTATCTAACCTCCAAACGAGCTTCAATGCCATACAGCACTCCTTCCGTGGCCTCCAACTGCTCTTAAAGGAGAGTAAAACCAAATGCATGCTTTTCAACCGATCGCTGCCTGCACCCGCATGCCCGACTAGCATCACCACCCTGGATGGTTCCGACCTTGAATATGTGGACATAAGTACCTAGGTGTCTGGCTAGACTGCAAACTCTCTTTCCAGACTCACATCAAACATCTCCAATCGAAAATCAAATCAAGAGTCGGCTTTCTATTCCGCAACAAAGCCTCCTTCACTCACGCTGCCAAGCTTACCCTAGTAAAACTGACTATCCTACCGATCCTCGACTTCGGCGATGTCATCTACAAAATGGCTTCCAACACTCTACTCAGCAAACTGGATGCAGTCTATCACAGTGCCATCCGTTTTGTCACTAAAGCACCTTATACCACCCACCACTGCGACTTGTATGCTCTAGTCGGCTGGCCCTCACTACATATTCGTCGCCAGACCCACTGGCTCCAGGTCATCTACAAGTCCATGCTAGGTAAAGCTCCGCCTTATCTCAGTTCACTGGTCACGATGGCAACACCCATCCGTAGCACGCGCTCCAGCAGGTGTATCTCACTGATCATCCCTAAAGCCAACATCTCATTTGGCTGCCTTTCGTTCCAGTACTCTGCTGCCTGTGACTGGAACGAATTGCAAAAATCGCTGAAGTTGGAGACTTTTATCTCCCTCACCAACTTCAAACATCAGCTATCCAAGCAGCTAACCGATCGCTGCAGCTGTACATAGTCTATAGGTAAATAGCCCACCCATTTTCACCTACCTCATTCCCATACTGTTTTTATACTGTTTTTTTTTATTTACTTTTCTGCTCTTTTGCACACCAATATCTCTACCTGTACATGACCATCTGATCATTTATCACTCCAGTGTTAATCTGCAAAATTGTATTATTCGCCTACCTCCTCATGCCTTTTGCACACATTGTATATAGACTGCCCATTTTTTTCTACTGTGTTATTGACTTGTTAATTGTTTACTCCATGTGTAACTCTGTGTTGTCTGTTCACACTGCTATGCTTTATCTTGGCCAGGTCGCAGTTGCAAATGAGAACTTGTTCTCAACTAGCCTACCTGGTTAAATAAAGGTGAAATAAAAAAATAAAATAAAAAATTTGACCATTTTTAGGGCCTTCCTGGTTTAGAGGTCCTGGATGGCAGGGAGTGCGGCCTCAGTCATGTACTGGGCCGTCCGCACTACCCTCTGTAGCACCTTGAGGTCGGATGCCAAGCAGTTTCCATACCAAGCGGTATTGCAGCCAGTCAAGATGCAAAATCTTTTCTGCCTCCTGAGGGGGAAAAGGCATTGTCGTGCGCTCTTCACGACTGTGTTGGTGTGTGTCCATGGTGTCTGGACTGAGGGTGTTGATGTGAACCATGACCAGACTTTCAAAGCTTTTCATGGCTATGGGGCAGTAGTCATTTAAACAGGTTACCTTGATGTTCTTGGGCACAGGGACTATGGTGGTCTGCGTGAAACATGCAGGTATTACAGACTTGGACAGGGAGAGGTTGAAAATGTGAGTGAAGACACTTGCAGGTTGGTCAACGCATGCTCGCAGTACACGTCCTGGTAATCCACCTGGCTCTGAGGCCTTGTGAATGTTGACTTGTTTAAAGATCTTACTCACAACTGCTGTTAGGATCGAGATCACACTTCTTCCGGAACAGCTGGTGCTCTCATGCATGTTTCAGTATTATTTGCCTCGAAGCGAGCATAGAAGTAATTTAACTCATCTGGTAGGCTCGTGTCACTGGGCAGCTCCCGGCTATGCTTCCCTTTGTAGTCTGTAATTGTTTGCAAGCGCCGCCACATCCGACGAGCGTCAGCGCCGGTGTAGTACAATTCGATCTTAGTCCTGTATTGACGTTTTGCCTGTTTGATGGTTCGTCGGAGGGCATAGCGGGATTTCTCTTAAGCTTCCGGGTTAGAGTCCCGCTCCTTGAAAGCGGCAGCTCTAACCTTTAGCTCAGTGCAGATGTTGCCTGTAATCCATGGCTTCTGGTTGGGATATGTGCCTACAGTCACAGTGGGGACGTCATCGTCGATGCACTTATTAATGAACCAGTCTGTGCTAGCAAAAGAGTCCTGTGGCTTAGCATCCGCTTCATCTGACCACTTTTGTTATGTGTGCTTACTTCCTGTTGTAGTTTTTGCTTCCTATCAGCTGGTAGGAATTAGCTAAGACGACTGATTTCAGTTTCCCTGCATTATCTGGATGAGCATTTTCTTGTTTGCTATGGCCTTATACAGCTTGTTGAGTGTGGTTTTGGTGCCAGCATTGGTTTCTGGTGGTACATAGACAGCTACAAAATTTATAGATGAAAAGTCTCTTGGTAAATAGTATGGTCTACAGCTTATCATGAGATATTCTAACTCGGGCGAGCAGAACTTCGAGACCTCCTTAATATTAGAGATTGCACACCAATTGTCTTTAACAAAGAGACACACACCACCACTCTCAAACTTACCTGACACTGCCGTTCTGTCCTTCATAGAAAAAACAGCGAGATTATTATTCATATCCTTATTCAGACCATTTTCCAAAGATGTTAAATAGGAATGTTGATAAACCGCTGCCAACGTCTGACATAAATCAGCCAGTGCCAAAGCTGGTGTCCATAAAGTTAAAGTCGTGGCTGGTTTATGTCCAACGAACCATCAAACAGGTGTGTTTTAACAGATACAACTTTTTCTCAATTCAATCTTTTCCAGTAGGATTTTTGTTCTGCAAACATATCATTCAGCAGTGATAAAGTATAAATAGCACCCTTTTGTTTTGCAGAACAAACATCTTACTGGAAAAGATTGATTGAGAAAAAGTTGGATCTGTTAAAAAAAACACCTGTTTTTGGATTTTGGTGTCTGTCTTGTGTCTTTGAAGCTGTTTGTGTGAATGATATCACCACATCTTCCTCTCTTTCTCCTGGTACAGGTTTAACAATACAATCAGAGCAGTATAATGAATCAGGTTTCCCAGTGGATAGGTTTCCCAGTGTTCTCATTCCCATGTAATGTAATTCCTCACACACAGCAGTGGCCCTGGTTCTTTCACATTCATAATGCTGGAGGACTGGAATATCTGCTACCTGAGACACCAGAGGCCTTATTGCAGTCCTCCATGATAAGGAAATAATAAACATAACATGCGCCCACTGACCAGCATTGACCTAGCTTATTCACCTCAAATAGGTATGGTGATGATGTACATAAAGATGTTGTATTGCTTTACATATTTTTCATGCTAATGAATTCAACACTACAAACAACACTGTAGCCCCTTTCAAGTACGCGGGACATACATACCATATTATCAAGAGCTACAGTGCCTTCAGAAAGTATCCATACCCCTTGACTTATTCTACACACAGCCTGAATTCAAAATGTATTTAAAAAAATGTTTGCCTCACCCATCTACACACAATACCCCATAATGACAAAGGAAAAGCAAGCTTTAGAAATGTTAGCAAATTTATTGAAAATTAAATACAGAAATATATCATTTGCATAAGTATTCACACCCCTGAGTATATTAGAATACATACACACATATTAGAATCACCTTGAGTCTTTCTGGGTAAGTCTCTAAGAGCTTTGCACACCTGGATTGTACAATATTTGCACATTATTCTTCAAAAAATTATTCAAGCTCGGTCAAGTTGGTTGTTGATCATTGCTAGACAATCAATCAATCAAATGTATTTAGAAAGCCCTTTTTACATCAGCAGATGTCACATAGTGCTTATACAGAAACACAGCCTAAAACCCCACAGAGCAAGCAAATGCAGATAAAGAAGCAGGTGGCTAGGAAAAACTCCCTAGAAAGGAAGGAACCTAGGAAGAAACCGAGAGAGGAACCAGGCTCTAAGCGGTGGCCAGTCCTCTTCTGGCTGTGCCGGTGGAGATTATAAGAGTATATGGCTAGATTGTTCTTCAAGATGTTCAAACATTCAAATAATAATCATAGTGGTTATAGAGGGTGCAACAGGTCAGCTAATAATCACAGTGGTTATAGAGGGTGCAACAGGTCAACACCTCAGTAGTAAATGTCAGTTGGCCTTTCATAGCCGAGCATTCAGAGGTCGAGACAGCAGGAGCGGTAGAGAGAAAGAATTAGAGAGAGAGCGAGAGAGAGAGAGAGAGAGAAATGGGTACAGAGATGGAGAGACTTTTTCAAATCTTGCCATAGATTTTCAAGCCAATTTCAGTCAAAACTGTAACAAGGCCACTCAAGAACATTCAATGTCATCTTGGTAAGCAACTGCAGTGTATATTAGCCCTTGTATATTAGGCCTTGTGTCTTAGGTTATTGTCCTGCTGAAAGGTGAATTTGTCTCCCAATGTCTATCAGAAGCAGACTGAACCAGGTTTTTCTCTATGATGTTGCCTGTGCTGAATTCTATTCTGTTTCTTTTTATCCCCCGAAAAATGACAAGCATATCCATAACATGACGCAGCCACCACTATGGTTGAAAATATGAAGAGTGGTACTCAGTGATGTGTTGTTTTTGGATTTGCCCCAAACATAACACTTTGTATTCAAGACAAGATGTTAATTTCTCTGCCCATGTTTTTGCAGTTTTACTTTAGTGCCTTGTTGCAAACAGGATGCAAGTATTATTATGTTTTATTCTGTACAAGCTTCCTTGTTTTCACTCTGTTATTTAGGTTAGTATTGTGGAGTAACTACAATGTTGTTGATCCATCCTCAGTTTTCTCCTATCACAGCCATTAAACACTGTAACTGTTTTAAAGTCACCATTGTTCTCATGGTGAAATCCCTCAGCTGTTTCCTTCCTCTCCGGCAACTGAGTTAAGAAGGATGCCTGTATCTTTGTAGTGACTTGGTGCATTGATAGATCATCTAAAGTGCAATTAATAACTCAATGTCAGCTTTTTTTTACCCAGCTACCAATAGGTGCCCTTCTTCGGGAAGCATTTAAAAAATCTCCCTGGTCTTTGTGGTTGAATCTGTGTTTGAAATTCACTGCTCGATTGGGGGACCTTGCAAATAATTTTATTTGTGGGGTACAGAGATGAGCTCGTCATTCAAATGTCATGTTAAACACTATTATTGTACACAGAGTGAGTACATGCAACTTATTATGTGAATCTTCAGTCACATTTTTACTCTTGAACTTATTTAGGCTTGCCATAACAAAGGGGTTGAATACTTAATGACTCAAGGCATTTTAGCTTTTCATTTTGTATTAATTTGTAAAAATGTCTATACACATAATTCCACTTTGACACAAAATCTCAATTTAATTCATTTTAAATTCAGCCTGTAACACAACAAAATCTCAATAATATAGTGTCTTCAATTATTGCTCTATGTAAATTGTATACATAAACATAACTTTTCATCCAATAGTATTTGCAGCCTTGAAAACCTGCTCATAAATGATAGCCTCTGTTAAATTAATTATCACCATATAACACAATAAGAACACGGTCCAATGTAAACTATTTGTTTTCACTGGCCCAGTATTTAAAAGCTGTGTAATATAATATAAGTAAGACATTGCTCTATTCTTTAAAATTGCATTGTATGAATATCATTCAGTTTTGTTTCCAGAGTATCATATGTCATTCTAAAAATAATCTTTGTACGTCTCAAAATAGGACGTTGCCCCTTTAAGACAGAGATATTGATCTGGTTACAGTAGGCTAGCCAGGACAAATGCTTTTTGTAGCTTTCTTTAAGCAGAATATCAACAGTAGCCACTCGCCAGCCCATTACTAGTATGTTCCCTATTTATGTTATTATTAAATCAATTTCCCTACAATAAAGAAGCTCAGTGAGTGGATAGAGGAGCGCTTCTTCTTGGACATCTTGTGTGTGCAGTGTGAACGTATCAACTCATGTACTGCTCAAGTGCTCAAGAAATTGTGACTTGGGGGGGGCGTGTTTGAATGAACGGCCAATCATATTAGTCAAATACAAATACCTTTCTGCGTGTGTTCTTCAATGGTCTTCAATGGTAAATGTCAAACTGGAACACCAAAGTGCGCTGAGAAGTTACTAATGTCGGACCATGAAATGCCTTCAATAGTAGACCTGTGGGACATAGGCTATACGGTAGATGATTTGATTTTGCGGTTGTGCCTGTCTTACAAAATACCTACTCCAACCTCCTATACCTACTTTATATCTGTCCTCTATTCATCCCTGTGCCAGTGGCCTGTTTTGGGTCTGTGTGGTCCGGATTCATCCCTCCCCTCCCTGCTGGGATCTCCCAGGCTGCCCCAGGCTCTCTCTGTCTGGGCCGTCTAAGCCCTGGGGCCACCCTGACTCTCAGGGGTCAGCCTCCACACACTGTGGAGACAAGAGAGCCTGACAAAGCTCTGGAACTAAATAACAGCCAAAGCAAAGCTGCTGTCAAATCTGGGAAAATACCTACAAATCCAGTTCACCAGGAGAGAAGCACCTCCCTCCCTCTCCCTCCAGAACCAGTCTGAGAGATTGGAGGGGAGGTCTGAAAGCCAGACACTACTAAACCACCTCCAGAGCCATGCACAGTCTACAGGGTTTTTGAGTGGGGAGATTATTTTAAACAGGGATTGGATCCATTTTTTGGAGCTTGGACGCTTTTGGGGACATTTAGCCACAGACAAATGATGTTACTTCCATTCTTCATCAGTCATACGACCAAATCAACACCTTGAGGTCCAAATAAAAGCTGGGAAAGTGATTTAAGCAAGTCGCCTGGCTCACTGCATAGAAGAGCCTAGAAGTGTGTAATGCCAGGCTAAGCAAAAAGAACAACTGCTCCCGACCCTACAAACTCAGTTCTAAAATAAGTCACTGGGCAGAAATAATCTGGTGTTCTGTTAAGAGAGCTGATTATATTTCTGTGGATGTTTATGTTTGGATAGCTGTTTTGATCGGAATGATCTGTGCTACTGGGCTGAGAAACAGGCAGGCGACAAGGCTGGACGGGCCGATAGTCCAACCTGCTGACAGCACAATAATTAGTGTTCATGATCGCCTGCCATGCCTGCCAACCAGGCTGATTAATAAAACAATAGACTAGACATGTCAATAGCCTACTCTCCAATCTTAATACCAAGAGCGAGATAAGAACGACATTATCCAAAGGCACAATAACAGTAATTTCAAGACATGATCTTGAGATGTAGGGTTGACTTCATATACTGTGGAGGAACTAATGAGATACATTGATCATATTTTTTACAGGACTTAGAAACTCAAATGTGTCAAGTCATCAAACAGATTGAGAAAGTTCTATTTAACTCAATGATACATTTGAAAGTGAATCAAGCCCCACTATCAATCCCTACTACAAACAATTTGTCCTATACTACATTATTACATTTTATAGTGTTCCTTCCTCTCATTTTTATTCAAACGTAAAGACTATGCCATGCGGTGTTGCACAGAATCCAGCAAAGCATCTAATCACGCCACAATGTTCATACCTCTCATCTCTTTGTTCCAGCAGCATGCCTTTCATTTTAGGGAGCTACATCCTGTCTGTCTCCTTCTGTGGTTTTCTCTGCCTTTCATCCACTTTTATTATTATTTAGATGCACAGGAGAGAGAAAAACACTAATAGCCTCTGGAACGCAGCTTCCCCCCTCAAAATTGGACACACTTAAAAGGAAAGACATTAGGGTCTGTAACAGGAGACTGGTGCATTGAGCCCATACAGTAATTATGTGTCTACACCTGACTTGAGAAAGAAAGAGGAGACAAGGGGTGAAGAATTGTTTCCAGAGCCCACCAAGGTTGAAGCAGCAGGAGAGAGGAAAAAGAAAAGTACAGATCGAGAGCAACTTAAGAAAAAAAAAAATGACAGCATCTTTTGCCGCAGCAGACAAGTTGCATGAAAATGTTTGCTCCACTGTCAGGTCCAAGCATAACATCTCCATGTTACAGCGTTATGGTAATTACACGTATTCTGCTAAATGGAGCTATCACAATCAGTTACTTTAGAGAGTGTTTGATGATACTGGCTAGACGACTTCAACGGAGTGAGGCCATCCATCTTGGCTCTGGGTAATCAGAGAGAATAACTACCAAACAATACGAATCATTGTGAACTTGTTGCTTTCCATCATCAGAAATGTGATATGGGACCGTATTTTATCAGAACTCAAAACATTACCCCTTTCCCAATTCAACCCACAAGTAAAAAAAAATCCTATACGTAAATTCATTGTGCTCAAACTCTCCTTAAGTTCAATAATTATTTCAAGCATGGCAAAAAAAACTTGATCATATTAGTCCATATCAATCAGTCAGTAGGACAGATTTATCAAGATTAGAGCTCAGAGGCAGTGCTTACTTAAATTCATGTGGTTGCCATATAGGGAGCTCACATTTGGCTGTCTCAATATTTACTCCATTCACTCTGGAGGTAAATTCCTTTCAGCACCACTCCAAAGCCAAAAAACTCTCCCACCTCCATCTTCTCTCTCTCGCTCGCTCTTCCTCCTTTGCTCTCGCTCTCTTTCTCTGGCTCACTCTCTATACCTCAGTTAAAGTTGGAACTGCAAAATAAACGCTTTGCCAGTTTCTGAGCGAGACCCAACATTCTCCAGTGAGGTTGAATTCCTCCAGCCCTCTGTATAGTCTGGGCTTCTTTCTCAGACGGAAGGGAATTCACTGTGGCAACCCAGGGCCTTCCTGGGGCTCCTAGCAGGTTTTAACAGAAAAGCCATTAACCAACAGAGTCTGGTATAATGGGCCCCATATAAGCTGAGGACAGTCAGTCTGGTCCTGGTCCTTGTCCTAGTTCATTCAGTTCACTGCAGTCCAGGGTGCTCACTGCAGGGATAGGCCTGCTGTGGATTGGATGTTGTATTTAAGGTATGGGGAACAAATGCTTAGGAGCTGTAATAGATCTTATCATGGCCTCCTGAGAACCCACAGGTAGGGACTGTCTTCAGCACAGGCAAAAGGCCTGCTAATGCTCGCAGGATTACTATTGGTTAGTTACAGCACTGGTGGAAAAGTCAGCAGAACGTTGGAACGTTAGCTATACACGATAAGCCAAGTGTGTGTGCTCTGAATGCATCTAAACATTATGTGATGACTGCACCGATCCCTTTCTCCAAAGAATTTGCCCTATTGCATGAGCTGTCCTGAACAGGTTTTTAATGTCCTATTTATCTGAAGAAAAGGAAATAAGGCCATAATCATCAACTCTCCTTCAGCTAGAGACAAACAGGGAGTTTATAACTGTCTCGGTACGTCCTACAGACAACGCATCTCCAACCAGAAGGTAATGTCCACGATAACGAGACAAGACATGAAGCATTTAACTGCAAAAACAAGAATAATATCAAGGAGATCAGATGTAATCACAATGGCTCAAACCTGTCAAATCAAACATTTTGCATTTACCACATAATACATCCTAAAGCATTGCCAAATTGATACAATGACAAAACACATTTGATTTGCTTTGTTTTTTGCGTTGTTCTTTTAAACCATCACCGCACGGCCTTAGGATATCTCCATTGTCTGATACAGAATACGACACTGAATCCAACACTGGGATACATCCATTGCACAGTCGAAGGCCATAGTTGCACTTAGAGTCCAGACACATGGAGATCTCGTGATGCACCACACAATCCTCCATAAGCATTTAATCATCAACCCTAAACCATGCAGGTGTGATCTGCAGGGACTTGTAAATATTTATGTTTGAACACGTGCCATATTCTGTGTCATCCTGGAGTGCTTGCTATGAGACTATGGGAGTGGGAGAAAGGTATGGCTAATGTTGGCCAATGTGATTGTGGTTTCAGGAGGACCTTGATAAGGAAACGCAGATTACTCATGGAGGAAGGCCTTTCTGATGCCAACGATAAGTCTTTGAGAGCACAAAGGCTCAGGTGCAGTAGATGATATTGAAAGCAAACACTTACAAATGCCAACAAAGCAGGCACACACAGGCACACACACTCACACACATGAAAGCAGGCACACACACTCCCTCCCTCTCTCTCTTATATCAGTTACCCTCTTACCCTGCTCCACATGATTATGTCTGCAGCACTGTGTCCTGGAGGCTACTTCATCCTCCCACAGACACAACCCACAGGACACAGCCCACAGGACACGCCCACAGTTCCAGTTCACTTCAATAGAGTGTTTTACTGAGGACACTGTAGACAGATAAAGTACCAGTCAAAGTTTAAACACACCTGTTCATTGCAATTTTTTTATTTCATTTTTGTGTTATTTCATAGTTTTGATGCCTTCTCTATTATTCTACAATGTATAAAATTGTAAAAAGAAATGAAAAACCCTTGAATGAGTAGGTGTGTCCAAACTTTTAACTGGTAGTTTATATAAATCTACCCTATTAGATGGATACACAGAAACACAACTATCATGCATGATCCTCTGTCTATCCATGTGTCCCTGGAAGGCAAGCTTCCCAATGCACTTGAGTGTTCCTGTATCAGAGAGAGGACACGTGAACATTTTAGCAAATTTATAAAATAAAAAACGGAAATATCACATTTACATAAGTATTCAGACCCTTTACTAAGTACTTTGTTGAAGAGATTACATCTTCGGGTCTTCTTGGGTATGACGCTACAAGCCTGGCAAACCTGTATTTGGTGGTTTCTCCCATTCTTCTCTGCCAATCCTATCAAGCTCGGTCAGGGTGGATGGGAAGCATTGCTACACAGCTATTTTCAGGTCTCTCCTGAAAATGTTCGATCAGGTTCAAGTCCGGCCTCTGGCTGGGCCACTCAAGGACATTCAGAGACTTGTCCTAAAGCGACTCCTGCATTGTCTTCACTGTATTCTTAGGGTCATTGTCTTGTTGGAAGGTGAACCTTCACCCCAGTCTGAGGTCCTGAGCGCTCTGGATCAGGTTTTCACCAAGGATCTCTCTGTACTTTACTCCGTTCATCTTTCCCTCGATCCTGACTGGCTTCCCAGTCCCTGCAGCTGAAAAACATCCACAGAGCATGATGCTGCTACCACCATGCTTCAACTTTGAGATGGTGCCAGGTTTCCTCCAGAAGTGACTCTGGCATTCAGACCAAAGGTAATCTTTGTTCCATCAGACCAGAGAATCTTGTTTCTCATGTTCTGAGAATTCTTTAGGTTCCTTTTGGCAAACTCCAAGTGGGCTGTCATGTGCTTTTTACTGAGGGGTGGCTTGGTATGGCCACTCTACCATAAAGGCCTGATTGGTGGAGCGCTGCAGAGATGGTTGTCCTTCTGGAAGGTTCTCCCAACTCCACAGAGGAACTCTGGAGCTCTGTCAGAGTGACCATCGGGTTCTTGGTCACCTCCCTGACCAAGGCCCTTCTCCCCCGATTGCTCCGTTTGGGAGTGCGGCCAGCTCGAGGAAGAGTCTTAGTGGTTCCAAGCTTGGAGGAGGCCACTGTGTTCTTTTTTTATACTTATACTTTCCGAATGCACATATGGTTTGAGGTAAAGTGACGACGCAACAGAATAGATACTAAGCAATAGCAGCTGCATATGTGTTGAGTCAAAAGGGGGTCAATGCGGATAGTCTGGGTAGCTATTTGGTTAAATACTTAGCAGTCTTACAGCTTGGGGGTAGAAGCTGTTCAGGGTGCTTTTGGTGGTCGAATGCCAAGCAGTTGCCATACCAAGCGGTGATGCAGCCAGTTAAGATGTTTTCAGTGGTGCAGCTATAGACATTTTTGAGGATCTGAGGGCCATCAGATCAAGCGTTAACCGGCGATGGTTGACATTCACATAGCTGATGTTTTGGCGGTGTTGGAGGTGTAACTGCATTGGAGCTGTCAAATCAGAGAGTAGCGGCTCTTGATTATTGTCACGAAGCCACACCCATCGTACTCGAGTTAGCAGTTCAGAACGAAAAAGTAGACAAACAATCAAATCAATCAATCAAATTGAAAATCGTTAAATGAAATAATAAGGATTTTTATCAGCCTAATCGAGGTATAGATTATCACTCACATTCCAGTGTGCTAACTTGTAAACAAGGCTGCATGTGATTTCTCTTAATGTGTGCAGCCAATGGTAATGCTCGCTTTAGGTGTAATACCAGGAGTCGTTTGTGGTTCCCTTTCAGTCGGTCACTTGGTTTAACATACTATTGGGATTCATAGTCACCTGAAGAAAATTAAAAAGCGTGGAGATTAAACCAATGCCCAACGGGCCAATGAATGCAAAGCTGTAACGACTCTTGGTGGAAGAAGGTGAGGACCAAGATGCAGCATGGTAAATGTTCATCATTATTTGAATAAACTGAACACTGAACACTAAATACAAAAGAAACAACCGAAACAGCTCCGTCAGGTGCACAACACACTAAACAGAAAATAACTACCCACAACCCATAGTGGGAAAACAGGCTGCTTAAGTATGCTTCTCAATCAGAGACAACGACAGACAGCTGTCCCTGATTGAGAACCATACCCGGCCAAAAACAAAGAAATACAAAAACATAGAAAAAGGAACATAGAACGCCCACCCTAGTCACACCCTGGCCTAACCAAAATAGAGAATAAAAAGCCTCTCTATGGCCAGGGCGTGACAAAAGCCTGCCTTAGGAAACCTTGCCTTCCTGGTTATAACACCGGGGCTCGCATTAATTTCCTCAATTCTTCACTCTTCCCCTCACCTGAAAGAGACCATGTCACGCATTTTACAAACTTTTCAAGCACACGAAGACTACTGGATTTGGAGAGAGTACTCGTCCCTGCAGATTTTGCAAGTTTTGGGTCTTTGTGTCGTTTTTTTGTGTTTGCTCAAAGCTAACTATCTTCTGCTATGCTTGTGCAGCTAATGCTTCCTTGTTTGGGTAGGATTTGTGTTTGCTAAAAGCCTACCACTTCTGCTCTGCTTGTGTAGTAAGATGGCTAGTGGTAAGAGTAAGTTCAGAAAGGGTAACCAGATGGATTTGAACCTCTGACAGGGCCTTAAGGCATGTGGTTTCACAATTAAAATTAAAGATACTCACAAGTGCTGTACGTTTTGCCTGGTGTGGAAACATGCTCAGGCTGCCTTGGCTCGGACTAGTTTGTGTGACCGTTGTCACCGGCTGAGTTCAGGCTCTCTTGTTAGCAGACTTCTTAGGAATATTGGAATTACTGAAGAAGGCCCTCTCTGTCATGGGGGACTGGGGTTCAATTCCCTGACGGGAATCCCAGCCAAGCCATGGCTAGCTGGCTGGGTTCTCTACTTCCCTGAAGGTGTTCGGGAATCGCATTCTGGAAAGGATGTGGTGTCTCTGACAGGTTCTGGGTTTTTTTTGAGAAAGAGATGGATGAGCTAGCTCCTGCAGCTTCATGTCTCTGCCATGGATATTGCGTTGGGCTGCAGAGCAGCGGCGTGGCAGTATGGCTCTCCTTTGAAACGGAGGTAGCAGAAGTTGGGGAAGGTTTTACCACCTGGGATGACTGTGGTAAAGCGTTGCTTGACTTTCTTTTTTTGCATGAATGTGGTACTGTTTTAGAGTGAGCGCATCTGGCTTGCATTCCGTTATAGGAGGAGAGTTTGCCACCTGGTTTTGCAGGCTAACAGAGAGGCTAATCGCTGACAAATGCGTCGCTGACAAATGCGTCGCTGACAAATGGACTAGTGTCATCTCTGATTGACTTTGTCACAAATAGTCTATCGGAGTAGGGGGAACGTGTTTTGGGCAAGCCAATTTTGCAGAAGGAGTGTTTGGATCAGCTATGGAGTCTATGCAGTTCTGTTCAGAGGAGAAGCAAAATAAGAAAGTAGCAGTGCTTTCTTGCTGCATTTACGTCATGTTGGGAACTTGTGCAATATGACCTTCCTTCTGGGAAAATGCACGTGAACGACCTTCCTACTCTGGTTTATGGCTCGTAGACTCTATGGTGGCAGAAGCAGCATTGGCACAGAGGAGGGTCGCATTCAGGCTCTGTCTGGCACGGTTTCAGCTGGGGCACTCCGTTCCTTTTTCGCATGTGCCTACAGATACTGTGTTCTGATGGCCTCAATGATAGCTGTTGTTTCTCTGAGACTTCTGTTGATGCATCTGTTCCAGCGCTGGGTGATAGCTACGCGTTTGGACACATCTCGCCATTGCCATCGGTTGGCTGAAATTGACGGCTAGAGGTTTCCCCTCTGACATGATTATGACTATATACTCACTGTGAGTGCCCTCTACAAGAGGGTTGTATACATACATATGACATAGGCACGTGTTTAAGGGTTGGTGTCAGATTACAGGAGTTTCTCCTTTTCAGAGCTCTTTGGTGGATATTTTGATGTTCTTGCAATATATTTTCTAGCAGGGCTTTTCTTTTTCTACATTGAAAGCTTACGTGGTAGCTATCGCAACGTGTCATGTAGGGACTGACGGCTCTACCCCACGCTCTCATCCTTTGGTGGTGTGGTTCCTGAAAGACATGTGTTGGCTCAGACCAGTGTCTAAGCCTATGGCAGCGACCTGGGACCTGGCTTTGTGCAGAACGCCATAGGATGTTTTTGTGTTGGTTAAGGGCAGTCAGGTCTGGAGAGAACCAAGGGCTATATCTGTTCCTGGTTCTACATTTCTTGAATGGGGCATGTTTATTTAAGATGGTTAGGAAGGCATTTAAAAAAAATATCCAGGCATCCTCTACTTATGGGATGAGATCAATATCCTTCCAGGATACCCCGGCCAGGTCGATTAGAAAGGCCTGCTCGCTGAAGTGTTTCAGGGAGCGTTTTACAGTGATGAGTGGAGGTCGTTTGACCGCTGACCCATTACGGATGCAGGCAATGAGGCAGTGATCGCTGAGATCTTGGTTGAAGACAGCAGAGGTGTATTTAGAGAGGAAGTTGGTTAGGATGATATCTATGAGGGTGCCCGTGTTTAAGGCTTTGGGGGATTGAGGGCATCAAGTTTAGATTGTAGGATGGCTGGGGTGTTAAGCATGTTCCAGTTTAGGTCGCCAAGCAGCACGAGCTCTGAAGATAGATGGGGGGCAATCAGTTCACATATGGTGTCCAGAGCACAGCTGGGGCAGAGGGTGGTCTATAGCAGGCGGCAACGGTGAGAGACTTGTTTTTAGAGAGGTGGATTTTTAAAAGTAGAAGTTCAAATTCTTTGGGTACAGACCTGGATAGTAGGACAGAACTCTGCAGGCTATCTTTGCAGTAGATTGCAAAACCGCCCCCTTTGGCAGTTCTATCTTGTCTGAAAATGTTGTAGTTTGGAATTAAAATTTCAGAATTTTTGGTGGTCTTCTTAAGCCAGGATTCAGACACAGCTAGAACATCCGGGTTGGCAGAGTGTGCTAAAGCAGTGAATAGAACAAACTTAGGGAGGAGGCTTCTAATGTTAACATGCATGAAACCAAGGCTATTACGGTTACAGAAGTCATTAAAAGAGAGCGCCTGGGGAATAGGAGTGGAGCTAGGCACTGCAGGGCCTGGATTCACCTCTACATCGCCAGAGGAACATAGGAGGAGAAGAATAAGAGTACGGCTAAAAGCAAAAAGTATTGATCGTCTAGAACGTCTGGAACAGAGAGTAAAATGAGGTTTCTGGGGGCGATAAAATAGCATCAAGGTATAATGTACAGACAAAGGTATGGTAGGATGTGAATACAGTGGAGGTAAACCTAGGTATTGAGTGATGAAGAGAGAGATATTGTCTCTAGAAACATCATTGAAACCAGGAGATGTCATTGCATGTGTGGGTGGTGGAACTAATAAATCGGATAAGGTATAGTGAGCAGGACTAGAGGCTCTACAGTGAAATAAGCCAATAAACACTAACCAGAACAGCAAGACATATTAACATTAAGGAGAGGCATCCTTAGTCGAGTGATCAAAAGGGTCCAGTGAGTGGAGAGGTTGGTTTGGGGGTCACGGCGATTTAGACAGCTAGCCAGGACATCGGTAGCAAGCTAGCATAGGATGGAGGTCTGTTGTTAGCCACCTCTTGCGTTCCGTCAGTAGATTAGTGGGGTTCCGTGTGGTAGAGGGGATTAGTCCAAATCACACAACAACAAAAAATAATAAAAACATTAGATATAGTTATAGAGGCCCAAGAAGAAACATAATAATAATAAAAATAAATAAATTGTCCGATTGTCTATTCTGAGAGCAGCCGGTAAGACAGCTAACGGTTAGCAGGCCGCAGATGGGCGTTCAGGTAACGTCGCGACGGAGGAGCCAGCCGGATCTCCTTCGGGTAGATAACGTCGGCAGTCCAGTTGTGAAGGCCCGGTGGGGCTCCGCGTAGGCAGTAAAACGGGTCCGGATAGGTGACTGCAGCCCAGGAGTGTTTGACGGAGCTCAGGAGTGATTGACGGAGCTGGCTAGCTCCGGAGTAATTGATGTTTGCTCCGGAATCGACGAGAGCAGATAGACACACGGATAGCAGCTAGCTAGCTGTGAGATCCGGGAATGAATGTCCAGAGAGCAGTTGAAATCCAAGGACATGGAGAGAAAAATTGGTCCGGTATGTTCCGTTCCGAGCCGCGCTGCGCCGTACAAAACTGGCGATAGATTTTCAAGCTAAAGGATAGCTGATAACCACAAACCGTGGTTTGCTGAATACTAACGATTTGTCAGTAAAGAAGCTAACTAGCTTCTGAACTAGCTTCTGATTAGCTTCTGGCTAGCTCCTGGCTAGCTTCTGGCTAGTTTCTGGCTAGCTTCTTGGAGTTTCTGGCTAGCTTCTGGCTAGCTTCTTGGAGGATTGCAGATTTGAGGTAAATAATACTTATTTATAAATATAAATTGGTGAGGCGGGTTGCAGGAGAGTGTTTTGAAGATGAGTTGATGGAAAATAAAAATAAAATGTATGTGAAAAAAGTTGTAAATATATATATATACAGGACACCACAAGACGAGGACAAAAGACGTCTGAACTGCTATGCCATCTCGGGACTTCATTCTGTTCAGATTAACGAAGCGAGTCTCATAAGTGATCCATAATCAGACTTTCCAATTACAAAAATGAATACATCTGGCAGTAGGACAAGGCTGTGTAAAAGTCCTGACAAAAACCTGTCTCGTCTTGAGGCTCTCCACACCCACATCTCTCTTACCAGTGAACTTGACCTCAACAGAGGGAAAGCAGCCCAAAAATGGCCGAGCCTCATTTCAGCTTCACTATCTGCCAGCATAAAAAAAAAAGATCTGAGGAGAACATGTGCATTCCACAGAACCTTTCAGTTAGGGAAAGCCTTCCCATTCACAAACTATCAGGCCACATCAATATTTCCTCTCCAAAAACACTACTGATGTGAATGGCCTTTGACAATGAACCTCAGACTGACACAGAGATGTTAAGCAATTATATTGTAATATCCTTTTACATAGCTGAAAATATACCTACCTGAAGGGCAGCCAACAACACTATGCACATGGGCTGATTCAGAAGAAAAAAAAAGATTTGGACCTAAGCCTATATTTTCTGCACAATGTTGAATCAAGAACCATGTCAATCATCTGTAATATCTACGTCACATAGACTCCAGTCTACACAACAAGTTCCTAAAAAAATTGGTGTGTTTGCTTGAGCCTAAATTGTAGTTTGACCAGAAACCTTTTACAGTTTGGCATTTGCAAATAGACTAAAATGTGTCCTTTTACACCTCATTAAAAAGAGCTTTGGCTCACGACTGGTTGAATGGCCCCCTATCTTCTTTGTTGTTTTTGAGTAAGTCAACACTAAATAGCCACCGTCAGAGTGTGCCCTAAAACTGACCCTGGAGCATCATTTATCCCCACGGGTGTATTTACACAGAGCTAATGACAGATCTGAGTACAGATGAAACAGTACATTCGAGATACCAGAGCTTTTTTCACCTGGGAGGTAGGCCACACCACTGGACATCTTACAGTTCAGTAACTGAACATTTGAAAAGGATACTTTTGAAAGACGACTTTTGAAAAAGGAAAATGGCTGAGTATGACTTTTTTAAGGGTTGCCAGAGTGGGATGTGTTCAAGTATTAGTGAACTGTAATTACTCTTCAGTTGTTTTGTGTGTTTGAGTCAGACTGTCTCACATTCCGAGTGGTTGCTATTATCTAGGGGGCGAATCCTGACTTGAGAAATGTGTCAAATGTGCACTGACGTCCATGGGAGATTTTAGTTTTAATTGTGCGCACATTTCTCGAGTTAGGATTCAGCTCTATCACAGAAACATTTTAATTGTGGTTTCTAAAGCATTCCCAATACATAACATGAATATTGTGTTTTTCAGTTTCATTTACTCTTCAGATGCCCAAGGATTTCCATGGTGATATATATATATATATATAAAAGCCCAAGAATGTTGTGCACAAGTCAATCAGTCTTGGGAAAGTCTTGATATATTACTGTCTTTAGCTCTGACTCCCCAGTGCCTGCATCATTCTCCATCTGTTTTGCTTTAGAGGAAATATTGTGTTATGATGAGAAACTGGTTTAGCATGTGTTGCAATTGAAGATTGTTGATGCAGTCGACTTGGACAGCCAAATCCTAGATTAGTTCTTGTGGTTTCGTCCTGGCCTAGGGAGAGAGATGTGATGTGTCACTAAATTAAATCCATTGCCCACCTCTGACTCACTAAATCTACAGTAAGACACCTACCATTCCTGGGGGGAAATGAATTTCAAGCAGTGACACAGGGAAATGTTCAGGTTTTTATTAAACAACCAGTTATGAGAAACCCTTCAGCAGTATGGGGTATGACTTTGCAATAACCATACCGTTATATGGTTATACTGTTTCTACTTGCTAGTAGGAAGGGCCTAAACACAATAAACTTAAGAACATGGATAGTCAATATTCAGGAATCCATTGACAGTAATCCAACATAATGTAGCACTTTATGACTATTCCCAGTGGTTGTTGCATGACTCTGGTCTGTGTTGAGCTGCAGCAGGAGGCTGATAGAGCCCAGGGAGATAAGAGTGTAGTCGTAGAGACTGGTAGTGCTGCTGTCTTCAGTTCCTCAAGTCATGGCCAACGAGAACACATTATAGCCCAGCGCTGGGCTGTTCTGATCTGTACCTCCTACACTCACGTACACCACAACGTTCCAACGCTCTTTATCAGCTCAGCTGCTCTGGGGAGCTATGCTCAATCACACACACACACACACACACACACACACACACACACACACACACACACACACACACACACACACACACACACACACACACACACACACACACACACACACACACACACACACACACACACACACACACACACACACACACACACACACACACACACACACACACACACACACACACACACACACACACACACACACACACACACACACACACACACACACACACACACACACACACACACACACACACACACACACACACACACACACACACACACACACACACACACACACACACACACACACACACACACACACACACACACACACACACACACACACACACACACACACACACACACACACACACACACACACACACACACACACACACACACACACACACACACACACACACACACACACACACACACACACACACACACACACACACACACACACACACACACACACACACACACACACACACACACACACACACACACACACACACACACACACACACACACACACACACACACACACACACACACACACACACACACACACACACACACACACACACACACACACACACACACACACACACACACACACACACACACACACACACACACACACACACACACACACACACACACACACACACACACACACACACACACACACACACACACACACACACACACACACACACACACACACACACACACACACACACACACACACACACACACACACACACACACACACACACACACACACACACACACACACACAAACACACACACACACACACACACACACACACACACACGGAAACACACACACACGGAAACACACACATACACAGTCATGTATGGAGTCAGTATGGGGATTTACATTACTAGTTCATAAACAACTACTCAACTGAGACTACACAGTAAGCCAGTGTCCATCCCGCATTCGTCTACATGTAACACAGTGACCCCAAACATTAGGGGTCTATATAGTCACAAGGCTACCATGTTATTCCCACTGTAGATCAAAGAGGACAAACAGGCCCCTTTCAAACAGGTTGTTCTCCACAGATCATACATCACTACACTGTTTGTACGTTATTACCACACCCTTAAGAGCAGTGTGTGTGTGTGTGTGTGTGTGTGTGTGTGTGTGTGTGTGTGTGTGTGTGTGTGTGTGTGTGTGTGTGTGTGTGTGTGTGTGTGTGTGTGTGTGTGTGTGTGTGCGTGTGTATGCATGTGTGTGTATCTAGAAGTTCCTGCTGGGCTTCCTGGATAGAAATGTAATCGGTGGTGTTGTGATTGTGAGCGCTCTGTAAATATGTATCTACCACACCAGTGACTCACTGGATAAACAAGAGAGAGAGGCTGTTTTTTTACCCTGCGTGGTTCCCATCAAGCTCTTTGAAGGAATGTGATTGTAGATGGTGAAATATGTCTCAGCAGCTTATGCTTGTTTTAGTTCCGGATCCTTCTCTTTTTTTTTTTCTAGTCTAAAATTGGTTGTACATGTGAATGAGAACCAAAACAGTCTCCTGGTAACCAGGTAACACAGAAACAAGTTAGACATTTATCACCTGCGGTGACGGAGGACCTTTTTACTACGTGACGAACCATTAATGCCTTTGTTATCACCTATGCACTTCAACTGAGATAAGATTGTCTTAAGGGACAGCCATCTAATAAAAGTACATTTAGTTAAAGATCTACAAAACTCGGACTAACTAACTGTACAGCAGTTGGCAACGGTTCAGAATGTTTATTTCTAAAGTGTTTGATTTCATTTCAACTTTTATCACAGTTAGAAAACACCAGAAAGTCTCTATCTGAATCCTCTCTTTATTCTAGCGTTTGTTGACCCTTGAATGACTCCCTTAGCTCAGTCAGAGAACAGTTTGTCAATGTCTCTGGTAAGGAGGACTATATCTCAGGGATGGCCTCCGTCTGATCTCATCTCTCCAACACTCCAGCATGCTGTAAGTGTTCAACATACATTTTGCCAATTCAGATGTGCAGTCCTAAGTCTTCAGTTTAACGGTCCAAAACCAACCCTGGTTTACCATAGTCAAAGCTCTACAGTCAATAGTCTCGCCAAGCACCCAAACGAGAGGACCACTGGAGAAAGAAGTGAAGAGAGAGAATGAAGTAATAGCAGAGGTCTATTAAAAGAAAAGGTTTAAGTTGGAAGGAGTGGGAGTTACCTACCTACAACTGTCTTATCAGAGCTGCCAGGCTCCCTGCACAGTGTCTGTGCGTTAATTCAACCTGAAGTCTGGAAGCGGTTCTGCTCGGCTGCTCTGGAATGGGCTCAGTGCTTCAGCCCTTAGCCTGTAACCTGGCATGACATCCCCAGCCCCAGGCCTAGTGATGGAGCGGTTCTCCACAGCCATTTCACATGGGAACAGACCATGCAGGCCACAGCAGTCTTATTCACTCTACAGGACAGGTGCCAAGCAGTAACATAACATCACAGCTGAGCACAGGAAACTGACAAGTAATATGTGCTCATAGGCTGACTGATAGGGATGGCCCTGGGTTAAATGGTACAGCTCAGTGAATACTGTTCATGTGAGTCAGTGAACTGGTGTTGTGCTTAATTGATCCGGGTTGGTGGAATGTTGTTATCATATTAGTGTCAGATCGGGGGCTTTGTTTTCAGCAATTTCGTCATGTAAAAGCTGGAGCACTGGCATTATCAAGCACTAACGCCAGGTTCAGCCATTTACCTGTCTAATATCAGCTCGCTTGCACTCAGATGGGAGGGGTGGAAATATTTGAGGTGTGTAATTAAAAACATGATCCAAACTGCTAATTTCAGGGATGGAACAAGAATAGCCTAATGTGCTTTAGGTGCCCGTATACTTCGTATTTAGAAATATATATATATATGTATTTATATATGTTTTTCCCATTTTGTTATATCAAGGCTTTTTTTGTCCTGCCCAATGCAATCGTGATGTAGTCAACACTGTCAATAAAGGGTTTGGCTCCTGAGACCGCTTGGAAATACATCTTAATCATCAACATTTTATTAAAATATAAAGTTTAAGAGGAGTAAAACAGTGAGCCGACATTCCCTTTCTAATCTATGCATTGTAGGCAGGCCCACATTCATTTAGCCATACGGGTCCCGTTTTGGTTGTGCGTAAAAAAAACCTCCATGATCTAGGCTGCATGTCCATCATGAGAGATGAGAACCTCGGTGAATACCAGTGAACCTCATATTTAGAAGTTCTGTAACCTGTAACAACTGCTTGTTTTCCATTTCATACGCTCAAAACCCAAGACCTCCCTTAGGGCCTACTATAAGACTGGTTCAACAGCAGTGACTGTCTTTTTTATCCTGGCCATTTTATGACTCCTTATTTGTTGTCGTTGTTGATTTTTGAAACAGATTGCTCGTTTTTCCTTTCATTTTATTATAACCAATCTTATTAGAATGATTCACCGTTCTGGTTGTATGGTTACAACGTTTGCGGCGCGCATGCAATGCATCTTCTGGAGATGTGTGAATGCTAGGTGTAAGATGGTTCTGATTATGTTCATAAAACATAGGCCTATTGTGGAGGAGGATAACGGAGAGTGGACATTCTCCCTTCCTCTTTGTATTGGATCTTTGTCCAGCTACTGTGAAAAGTACTCAGCAAAGATATAGCCCTGAACATACTGCATACTGCCTGACCCATTATTACATAATGACAAAATGCCACTGGACTGGACCACAGTTGTTAACATATATTTCATTCGTACCATTCAGATGTACTGTATTTCTCTATGTACAGTATATAAACTCATCAAAAAAAGAAACTTCCTCTCACTGTCAACTGCATTTATTTTCAGCAAACTTAACATGTGTAAATATTTCTATGAACATAACAAGATTCAACAACTGAGACATAAACTGAATTAGTTCCACAGACTAACAGAAAATGGAATAATGTGTCCCTGAACAAAGGGGGGGGGAGTCAAATCAAAAGTAACAATCAGTATCTGGTGTGGCCACCAGCTGCATTAAGTACTGCAGTGCATCTCCTTCTCATTGACTGCACCAGATTTGCAAGTTCTTGTAGCGCTGTCTTAGGCGTCTCACAATTCAGACATTGCAATTTGTTGCCCTGGCCACATCTGCAGTCCTCATGCCTCCTTGCAGCATGCCTAAGGCACGTTCACACAGATGAGCAGGGACCCTGGGCATCTTTCTTTTGGTGTTTTTAAGAGTCAGTTGAAAGGCCTCTTTAGTGTCCTAAGTTTTCATAACTGTGACCTTAATTGCCTACCGTCTGTAAGCTGTTAGTGTCTTCACGACCGTTCCACAGGTGCATGTTCATTCATTGTTTATGGTTCATTGAACAAGCATGGGAAACAGTGTTTAAACCCTTTACAATGAAGATCTGTGAAATTATTTGGATTTTAAAGAATTATCTTTGAAAGACAGGGTCCTGAAAAAGGGCTGTTTCTTTTTTTGCTGAGTTTAGATATACACACCCACAGCACTAACTGGGGTCTAACTGATATCCCTCCACCTTTGTGCAGTACAATGGCCAAGTTCAGGTAGAAGAGGTCCTGTTCAGGTAAAAGGTGTTTGAACCAGCTGTAAGGCCTTTGTTTCTGCACACACAAAAGGCTTTGTTCTGTTAGCATAGCCAAGATTAGCATCCTTATCTTCTCTACTCTAGTTTCTTCAGCCACAGCGTGTCAATATTGACAGGCCACGTGGACCGTACAGTAATTCTTCTCCCAATAGGACCTGAGTGGCGTTGCACAACTCTACAAACCCATCAATCAACTAGATTTATACTGAACAAAATATAAACGCAACAGGTGTTGGTCCCATGTTTCATGAGCTGAAATAAAAGATCCCAGAAAATGCTCCATATACACAAAAAGCTTATGTCCTTCAAATGTTGTGCACAAACTTGTTTACTGTACATCCCTGTTAGTTAGAATTTCTCCTTTACCAAGATAATCCATCCACCTGACAGGTGTGGCATACCAAGAAGCTGATTAAACAGCACAATCATTATACAGATGCACCTTGTGCTGTGGACAATAAAAGGCCACTCGAAATGTGCAGTTTTGTCACACAACGCAATGCCACAGATGTCTCAAGTTTTGAGGGAGTGTGAAATGGACATGCTGACTGCAGGAATGTCCACCAGAGCTGTTACTGGAGAATTGAATGTTTTCAAACATTTCTCTACCATAGGCTGCCTCCAACATCGTTTTAGAAAAATTGGCAGTACGTCCAACCGACCCCACAACCGCAGACCACGTGTAACCACACCATGCCAGGATCTCCTTATCCGGCTTCTTCACCTGCGGGATGGTCTGAGACTAGCCACCCGGTCAGCGGATGCAACTGTGAGTTTGCACAACCAAAGAATTTCTGCACAAACTGTCAGAAACCGTCTCAAGGAAGCTCATTTACGTGCTTGTCGTCCTCACCAGGGTCAGGCAAATGAGCACCTTCGTTGGCCACTGGCATGCTGTAGAAGCGTCCTCTTCATGGCTGAATTGCGGTTTCAACTGTACCTACAGTGATGGCAGACAGCGTACAATTTCATTTTAGCGATGGCAATTAAGATACAATGACGATATCCTGAGGCCCATTGTTGTGCCATTTAATTGCCGCCATCACCTCACATTTCAGCATGAGACTGCAGGGCTGCATATCGCAAGGATCTGTACACAATTCCTGGAAGCTGAAAATGTCAGAGTTCTTCCATGGCCTTCATACTTACCAGACATGTCACCCATTGAGCAGGTTTGGGATGCTCCGGATCGACGTGTATGACAGAGTGTTTAAGTTCCCACCAATATCCAGCAGCTTCACACAGGCATTGAAGAGGAGTGAGACAACATTCCACAGGCCACAATCATCAGCCTGGTCAACTCTATGCAAAGGAGATGTGTTGCACTGCGTGAGGCAAATGGTCACACCAGATATTGACTGGTTTTCTGATCCACGCCCTACATTTTTTAAAAGGGATATGTGATCAACAGATGCATATCTGTATACCCAGTTATCTGAAATACATAGATCAGAGCCTAATGCATTTATTTAAATTCACTGATTTCCAAATATTGTGGCAGATGGCAGGGAGAGGTAGGGGGAGTGGTTGTTGAAGGGGAGATATCTTGCAGCCTGCTAGCTCGACCCCCGAGCCTTATATGGATTTCCTGCACCAACGAGGCGAGGCTGTGGGTCATTAATGACTCCAACCTAAGTTTATGTAAACTCCCGACTTCAACTGTACACATGGATTTAGTACTGTAGATATGTGGTAGTGGTGGAGTAGGGGCCTGACGGCACACAGTGTTTTGGAGAATCTGTGAATGTACTGTCATGTTTTTAAAATTGTTTCAACTGCCTTCATTTTGCTGGAACCCAGGAAGAATAGCTGCTTGTCAGCAGCTAATGGGGATCCATAAATACAAAAGAATAACAAGACATGCATCAATTGCACAACTAGAATGCAAATGGTGAGTTTATTAGGGATTTTTGTACACTGGGGGAATTCACCAATAACTTCACAGTCCACAAGCCGTTCTCGTTGTCTGCTCCGTTCTCCAGGGGTGATCCGACAGTCCAGGTCACAATGGGTAATCTCACAGATATTTTTCTCTCTTCTTCCCCTCTTCATAATGCACGTTTTTCTCTCCTTTCTCTACCCCTTTTTGCAGGTCACTTCCTCTTATCCCCAAGCACTCCCTGGCTTCGGATAATGTATTGTTAACAAACTATAGTTTTGGCAAGTCGGTTGGGACATCTACTTTGTGCATGACACAAGTAATATTTCCAACAATTGTTTACAGACAGATTATTTCACTTATAATTCACTGCATCACAATTCCAGTGGGTCAGAAGTTTACATACACTATGTTGACTGTGCCTTTATACAGCTTGGAAAAGTCCAGAAAATGAAGTCATGGCTTTAGAAGCTTCTGTTAGGCTAATTGACATCATTTGAGTCAATTGGAGGTGTATCTGTGGATGTATTTCAAGGCCAACCTTCAAACTCAGTACCTCTTTGCTTGACATCATGGGAAAATCAAAAGAAATCAGAAATAATTGTAGACATCCACAGGTCTGGTTCATCATTGGGAGCGATTTCCAAACGCCTGAATGTACCACGTTCATCTGTACAAACAATAGTATGCAAGTATAAACACCATGGGAGAACACAGCCGTCATACCGCTCAGGAAGGAGATGCGTTCTGTCTCCTAGAGATGAATGTAATTTGGTGCGAAAAGTGCAAATCAATCCCAGAACAACAGCAAAGGACCTTTTGAAGATGCTGGAGGAAACAGGTACAAAGTATCTATATCCACAGTAAAACGAGTCCTATATCGACATAACCTGAAAAGCCGCTCAGCAAGGAAGAAGCCACTGCTCCAAAACCGCCATAAAAAAGCCAGACTACAGTCTGCAACTGCACATGGGGACAAAGATCATACTTTTTGGAGAAATGTCCTCTGGTCTGATGAAATAAAAATAGAACTGTTTGGCCATAATGACCATTGTTTTGTTTGGAGGAAAAAGGGGGAGGCTTGCAAGCCGAAGAACACCATCCTAACCGTGAAGCACCTGGGTGGCAGCATCATGTTGTGGGGGTGCTTTGCTGCAGCAGGGACTGCTGCACTTCCCAAAATAGATGGCATCATGAGGTAGGAAAATGATGTGGATATATTGAAGCAACATCTCAAGACATCAATCAGGAAGTTAAAGCTTGGTCGCAAATGGGTCTTCCTAATGGAAAATGACCCCAAGCATACTTCCAAAGTTGTGGCAAAATGGCTTAAGGACAACAAAATCAAGGTATTGGAGTTGCCATCACAAAGCCCTGACCTCAATCCACATTTGTGGGGAGAACTGAAAATGCGTGTGCAAGCAAGGAGGCCTACAAACCTGACTCAGTTACACAAGCTCTGTCAGAAGGAATGGGCCAAAATTCACCCAACCTATTGTGGGAGGCTTGTTGAAGGCTACCCGAAACATTTGACCCAATTTAAACAATTTAAAGGCAATTCTACCAAATACTAATTGAGTGTATGTAATAAAAGAAATGAAAGCTGAAATAAATAATTCTCTCTAATATTATTCTGACATTTCACATTCTTAAAATAAAGTGGTGATCCTAACTGACCTAAGACAGGGCATTTTTACTAATATCAAATGTCAGGAGTCGTGAAAAACTAAGTTTAAATGTATTTGGCTAAAGTGTATGTAAACTTCTAAATTCAACTCTATGTATATTGCGTATGTTAGCATGTGTATGTGCCAATGTTTGTGTTGCTTCACAGTTCCCGCTGTTCCATAAGGTGTTTTTTTTCATCTGTTTTTTAATTCAAATTTTACTGCTGGCATGATGTGGTGTACGAGCTGTGTGCCAGTAGTTTAGGCAGACAGCTCGGTGCATTCAACATGTCAATACCTATCATAAAAAAAGTAGCGATGAAGTCAATCTCTCCTCCACTTTCAACCAGGAGAGATTGACATGCATATTATTAATATTAGCTCTCTGTGTACATCCAATGACCAGCTGTGCTGCCCTGTTCTGAGCCAATTGCCATTTTCTAAAGTCCTTTTTTATGGCACCTGACCACACGACTGAACAGCAGTCAAGGTGCGATAAAACTAGGGCCTGTAGGACCTGCCTTCTTGATGGTGTTAAGAAGGCAGAGCATTGCTTTATTATAGACAGACCTCTCATCATCTTAGCTACTACTGCATCAATATGTTTTGACCATGACAGTTTACAATCTGGGGTTACTCCAAGCAGTTTAGTCATCTCAACTTGCTCAATTTCCACATTATTATTAAGATGTATTTGAGGTTTAGGGTTTAGTGAGTGTTTTTCCCAAATACAATGCTTTTAGTTTTAGAAATATTTAGGGCTAACTTGTTCCTTGCCACCCACTCTGAAACTAACTGCAGCTCTGAGTGTTGCTGTCATTTCAGTCGCTGTAGTAGCTGACTTGTATATTGTTGACTCAACAATGTTGAGTCATCTGCATACATAGACACTCTGGTTTTACTCAAAGTCAGTGGCATGTCGTTAGTAAAAATTGAAAGAAGCCAGGGGCCTAAACAGCTACCCTGAGGAATTCCTGATTCTAACTGGATTATATTTGAGATGCTTCCATTAAAGAACACCCTCTATGTTCTGTTAGACAAGTAACTCTTTATCCACATTATAGCAGGGGGGGTAAAGCCATAACACAAGTCTTTAAAGCAGCAGACCATGATCGATAATGTCAAAAGCTGCACTGAAGTCTAACAAGACAGCCCCCACAATAATTTTATCATCTATTTCTATCAGCCAATCATCAGTCATTTGTGTAAGTGCCGTGCTTGTTGAGTGTCCTTCCCTATAAACATGTTGAAATTCTGTTGTCAATTTGTTTACTGTGAAATAGCATAGCATTGAACTTGGTAGCATTGAACTTGGTGACGTGGAAACCCCACACCCTTGAGTCTGCTACATTATGAACTGTAACTCAGTAAAATCTTTGAAATTGTTGTCTGTTGCGTTCATATTTTTGTTCTGTGTAGTAAAAGCCTATTTCTTGGAGAAAGGCAAACATAAGCGTGAAAAGCCAGTGAGAGCCACACAGGTTTGGAAAATCGAACAGTAAAGTGGCTGTTGACATCAATGCCCCGATAGATAAAGGCCTTTGATGGATTTCTTGCAGGACAAGAGAGATGTGCAGATGTTATTTACCTTGGCCATTAGCTGCCTTTCAGCATGTTTTCAATGTGTATTTAGACCAGAAGAACTGACCCTACATTGTTATTTTTAGCGTCATAACGTGTGTTTTCAATGCACACTTCATTGTGATGCTGAGTAAACATATCAAACACACAGCAGTGTGTAGAATATTACCTCAGTGTCTTTGATCCACACACACACACACACACACACACACACACACACACACACACACACACACACACACACACACACACACACACACACACACACACACACACACACACACACACACACACACACACACACACACACACACACACACTATGAGAAGACATACACACAATGCCTAGGAACCAAGCCAAGGTTGTGGACGGAGCTGGTGCTGGAGCAATCAACTATTGTTAAAGCCCTGAAAAAAAAAGTCCAAGGAAAAGGTCCCTCTATAGGCTACATTCCTGAGAACAAACCTAGACGGAAGTGTCATTGTATTTCAAGCAAGGCTTTTTTTAAATAAATCTGCCCCCACAGCGAGCGGAGAGCGTTACTTCGGCCTGAGCTCATTGCTATTCTGAAGAAGAAGAAAAAACAATTGGGAAGACGTCACCTCCACACACTATGACCAGCCTGTGTGAACCGTCCGCTAAAGTAATGCGCTTCATTCATCCGTGGCCCACTTTTAGACCAATGAACTCAGACAACACAATGAGTCAGAACCCCTAGAGAAGAATGCAGTTCAGCAAGGGAAACCTGATTCGATTTTGGACACTCAATAATGTATGAGAACATGTGGAGGGAAAACGACAAAATATGGATTAAGTATAATTAATTTGCATCCGGCATTGAAAATACACTGAGTGTACACAAACGGCAGGGTAGCCTAGTGGTTAGAGCGTTGGTCTAGTAACCGCAAGGTTGTAAGTTCAAACCCCCGAGCTGACAAGGTACAAATCTGTCGTTCTGCCCCTGAACAGGCAGTTAACCCACTGTTCCTAGGCTGTCATTGAAAATAAGAATTTGTTCTTAACTGACTTGCCTGGTTAAATAAAGGTAAAATATTTTTTTTAAAGGACACCTGCTCTTTCCATGACAAAGACTGACCAGGTGAATCTAGGTGAAAGTTATGATCACTTATTGATGTCACTTGTTAAATCCACTTCAATCAGTGTAGAGGAAGGGGAGGAGGCAGGTTAAAGAAGGATTTTTAAGCCTTGAGACAATTGAGACATGAATTGTGTAGGTATTCCATTCAGAAGGTGAATGGGCAAGTCAAAAGATATAAGTGCCTTTGAACGGGGTATGGTAGTAAGTGCCAGGTACTGATGGGTTTTTCACACTCAACAGTTTCCAGTGTGTTTCAAGAATGGTCAAAAAGGGGGGGGGGGGCATCTCAATATTAGGAAGGTATTCCTAATGTTTGGTATTCTCAGTGTATACATGTTTGAAATAGAGAATAAATGCTTAGCTTGAGCACTTCTTCAATGCAGGCCTTGAGGCCTCACAGCTCCTTTGTAGTTGTCATAGTAATTTCAGTCCAAAAAAGGCACTCCTATAAGCATGTGAGCTGTCATGGTTCTTTCCACAAGGGCTGTGTGAATGCACTACACGTCTGTCTGCCATCAAAGGTGCATTTAAAAAAAACAGGTCCAGAGAGAAAAACAGTCTATGGTTGGTGGCAGAAGCAAAACACAGAACAAGGACTCATATTCAGCCAGGAATGAGGTGTCTTCTGTGGTTTCTACTTATAAAGTGGGGAACTTGAAGCCACCTGAGAAACTAACAGCACAGGACTGTGGAATGTCGGCGGAAGAGGCAAAACCACAAATATTAAGGAAAAATGTGAATTAGCTGGTATTTTACAACTTGGGCTTTATGGGCAGTAACTTAGAAAATCAAAAGTAAAAAAACAAGTTGTAATTATCCGCACACTTACTGCACTCCTTTGACACACTTGGGAGTAAAGAACAGTGGACTGAACTCAATACCATACACACTAGCTTTATACTACATAACTGCAGTGTAGTTGTAAAATGAGCCAAAAGTGTAACAGTATATAATGGATAAAACACCAGACTAAATTGAATCAACCGATTCTTAGCACAAGTGGCTATATGATCAAATATAACAGGACTATAACAGGAATCGTTTACGTTATGCTATAGTAACCATATTCTACAAGAGTTACCCTTTCACTATGTTACTACACTCTTCGGGGGAAAAAGGTGCTATCTAGAACCTAAAAAGGTTCTTCGGTTGTCCCCATAGCAGAACCCTTTAATTAACCCTTTTTGGTTGCAGGTAGAAGAAGCCTTATTGGTTCTACATGGAACCCAAAAGGGTTATACTATCGAGACAGCCGAAGATCCCGTTCAGAAACCTTTTTTCCAAGAGTGTATGTTTTACAAGGAAACCATCCAAGTAGAGGGATTGTCCATGTGATACTGTGCAAATGTTGGTATTGGCAATATAATCAAATCAAATCAAATGTATTTATAAAGCCCTTTTTACATCAGCAAATGTCACAAAGTGATATACAGAAACCCAGCCTAAAACCCCAAACAGCAAGCAATACAGAAAACAAGCCTAGAACTCCCAAACAGCAAGCAATACAGAAACCAAGCCTAGAACTCCCAAACAGCAAGCAATACAGAAACCAAGCCTAGAACTCCCAAACAGCAAGCAATACAGACAACCTGAGGCAGGACAAAGCATTGTAACCCCAGGCTTGACACTGATGCTTCACCTGCATGTTTCTATCATTAATATCAGTTACTGATGTTTTCGAGGTCAAGCCAACTGTTGTGTTTACCATTCCCTGACATCATACCCTTTAGGTCACATGTCAAACTCATTCCAACAAGGGCCTCCCTTGGACTTGATTGATGTAAGGAACTCCCCTCACCTGGTTGTCTAGGTCTTAATTTAAAGTAAAAAAGAAAAACCTGCAGACACTAGGCCCTCCATGGAATGAGTTTGACACCCCTGTTGTAGGTCATCAGGTGAAATACTGCAACTTCTGTGTGCATGCAGTGATAATAATGGCTTTGACTATGTGTGAGGACTTACTATCATGGGACTCAGCCTTGCAATTAATACAGTAGTTGCCATAGTAAGTCACAGCCATAGGCTGCAATAGGGAGCAGGGGCAGTGAGGTCGAGATACAAGTTCAAGGTGTGCTACATGTCTCAAAGTCAAGTTGTTGTTGTTTTGAATGTGTTGTGTGCTATGAGCCATTTGTCAAATAGCCTTTTCCATAACATGTCAATTTGATGAGCAACAAAGCTTTTTGAACTGAATTACATTGAGAAACAGCAGTAGTGTGCGATGTGGGATCAGACCAGTGGTAAACTATGAATGACACTTGATGATGATCCAACATGAGAGGCCAAACAGGGTTCACTCTGAGCAGGGTGAGAGTGTGAGTAACCCTGTCACATTAGTGTAAATACACATCAGTCTATCTGAGGCTAGTCACTAACCAGAGGCCATGGTTGTATTCTTCTCCACTAATTGACCAATCACATCAAATCTTTTCTCATCGTATCTTTTTCAGAGCTGATCTGATTGGTCAAAAGTGAAAAAAAGATTAGAATTGGGCTGCCTGTCTAAACGCAGCCCATGTGTCTTTACAATCCCGTCTCCGTAAGAGTCGGAACTCACCGGAACAACACCTGATAGATGCCATATTATCCATAAACATGATCAATTAATTAATTTGGTAATATCTTAAAAATATAAGCTTGCAAGTCGTGGGTATGAACTATGAAGTATTAGTGACCCATTTATTACTAACAGTTAACAATTTAATATGAATAATTATATGAATAATACCAATGGAATATTTAGTGCACATTAACATCTGATCAATCATTTTAATTCAGACACATTTTAATCAGTTATCATCAGTGGCGCAGCGGTCTAAGGCACTGCATCTCAGCGCAAGAGGCATCACTACAGCCCCTGGTTTGAATCCAGGCTGTATCACATCCGGCCGTGATTGGGAGTCCCATAGGGCGGCGCACAATTGGTCCAGCATCGTCCGGGTTTGGCCGGGGTAGGCCGTCATTGTAAATAAGAATTTGTTCTTAACTCACTTGCCTATTTAAATAAAGGTTTTAAAAAATCATCCACAGAATGCAACCCACCATAGTGAAGAACAGTATACATTTTCTAAGTATTGTACCTTTAAAGGGCTCATAGCAAATCATTTCCTGAAATACAAAGGCAGCCTTCACACTACAGTAGTCTCTTTCTGCTATCAAGAAGAACCAGGGCCAGAGGAGCCATGTTAGGCTGACTGAGATGCTGAACACAGGGGATCCTGTGTTGGGAGACCTGCTGCATTGCTCACCGGTTTGTTTGAGTGGCTTGAGCCACACACAGGAAACAGAATTCAACCGTTTCCTGATTCCAGGGCTTCCTGTCAACTTTGGGTTACAGGATAAATCGCAGCGATTCTTCTAGGCTTCTAACGCATTCCAGTTTTATGGGCAGACCCTGAGTATGTATAGCAGAAAGGTGCACAAGTCAAAAGGTGCACAGAGGAGGTGTATAAGGGGTTCTGAACTCTTGTGTTTCATTGGAGACTGTAAGCCAAGACGTTTCGAGCATGCACGCACACACTAACATTTGATTTGATTTGATTTGACACACATACACACACACACGCGCGCACACACACACACACACACACACACACACACACACACACACACACACACACACACACACACACACACACACACGGCTGATCATTTCACAGATTGTTCTGTGGTCTTGGTTCCTGTAACACCCACCTCAGTTCTACCACACAACAACAACTCACTCTCCATAAAGGTTGACTCTATGTGGACGAACAGATCAAATATGATCCAACCACAGCATACACTCCCAGACGATAGCTAAACACATCATTAATGACAAACTTAGTAAATATAAATAACTGCACTGCATTTTATGCTTTAAATGTATTTATTTTTTACCTTATATTATGTTATTATATTACAAATACATCTCGAAAAAGATAGGGGTCAAAATGATTGGATCCCCGGTTTTCAATACTCCAGCACCCTCCCCTTACGGTGATAACAACACTGAGCTGTTTTTATGAGTTGGAGAACACATTGGGGGAGATCTTAGACCATTCCTCCATACAGAATCCTTCCAGATCCTTGATGTCCTTCGTCTGCTCTTATCGACTGTCCTCGTCAATTCAAACCACGTTTTCAATGGGTTTCAAGTCCAGAGACTGAGATGGCCATTGCAAAATGTTGATTTTGTAGGCAACTAGTCATTTCTTAGTGGTTTTTGATGTGTGCTTGGAGTTAATGTCTTGCTGGAAGGCCAAGTTTCAGCCTCATGGCAGAGGAAACCAGGTATTTTGGCAAAAATATCCTGGTACTTGGTAATGGTCATGACACCATGGAACAATATGGTAAGCTGGACAATCATTTATAAAACATTACAGTAATGTTTTCTTTCACTTCCTGAACACAGTGCACACAGATAAAATTATTCTAAACATAGACAACAGCTGCTAGTGGACAGGGTGGCAATGTGCATGGAATGAAGATTCTGCATCTCTGTAGCCAATAAATCTGACCTGGAAGAGTTATAGTTGCTCATAGGCTGAGTGCTGGCTGGGGTCTTCGAGGAAGCCGATTCTTTTTTAGGGGCAAGATGGAAGTCGAGGTTGGGGTGTGCGCACACCACATCTCCTCTCTAGGTTCTTGGCCTGCACTGTTTTAGCTGAACACAATCAGAACTGTGGAGACCTGCTTGGAAGAGCCACCAAGAACGTCCAACAATAGCGAAAGATATGGGCCTTGTGTCTGTGCTATTAGAGTGCAGTGCTCGACACGTGGGCTTGGGCTGAGGGCACATTGCTACAACGTGTTTACTTTCGGGACCAAAACACAGATTCTCATGCGGCCCCACAGGCCATGTGTCGATACACACCGCACAGTGCTATCGCCGTCAACGTTTCCGTAAGGCTCACAAAGGTCACGAAAACACTGCCAGCTCACCAATGTGTGGTCCCCTGGCACTTAACTATCAACAGGAAACATCTTTCACAGAACAGGAAGTGCTACTCTCTAATTGGGCCCCGTGTGATTCAGTGAGAACCTTCTTTCAGCCAATGGGAGAGCAGCTATTTTAAGGGGTATAAAAGGAGAGAGCATACTCATTGTATACAGTCATTCCAAGTTGTCCCTCTGCAAATCTCTCGGCTAATGTACTGTTTCTCCATTGCCTGTGTTTAAGGAAACGAAAGAGTCTGCTGGTAGCTTAGTCACTCTAATACAATGTTTCTAAAAAATAGTTCCAAAAGCCAAGAAAGATATGTTAGGCATCACTATAGTATGGTTTAATTTCACAGAAATCCACAAAATAGCTTTCTGCACTCCAATCGGACTCTATAACTTCATACAATGCAAGCAGATGTGCATACCACTGGTATTTGACTGGTGAGTGGCTTTATCTGGTCATAATTCCAATACATTACAAGGATGTTCCTTAAAGCCCAAAGAGATGGACCTTGTGACCCTCTCTGAACATGGTGGTAGCATGATCTGCTTAACAGCTGGCAATTATCAAGGTCCATTGAAGTCTTCACATGATAACATTCAAAAGTCAGTAACGATTATGGTATTTAACAACTATAGTCAAATCTATGCTAGGCCTTATATTACCCAGAGCAACAATAGGACTGTAACTACACTATCACTGACTATAACAACTTCGTGCTGTATACTGTCATTTCAGAGAGGGTATGTATGGTGCTAATCCACATTTAATTTGGAGACCACAATGAAAACCGAAGAAGGATCGGATAAATCAAACGCACGCTGTCTCGGAGCCTGTTAAAAGCTGCAGGCGTCAGAGTAAGATTTGTATACACAAGTCTTTCAACACAAGCAGAACTATGATCAGTAAGCTGCCAAACTACTTAGAAATCACTTCATCCCACTGTAACTACACCCCATGGCAACAGCAAAAACTCTTTATCAAAGGGGGAAATCCAAGCGCTGTTTTATTATTCTGTTTTGCCAGCCTCACCATCCAAACCTTGAGTGGAAAAGCACCCCGACGCTGCCAAAAAAATGCGAGTGACAGATTACAAAAGTGCCAGAGGGTATAAAGGGGGGCTCTGACGAAGTTCCCCCAAATTAGCAAGAGACGCTGCCAAGAGACTAGGGGACTCGGAAGACGACGGACACGAAACAATCACAACGTGCGCGAACATTCCAAGAAAAGCACTGTTCATAATAACAATCACTGAGCGTTCCGTAATCAAGACGTGGCTGCCTTCCCTGCTGCGTCCTGCTCAGCTCGCAGCCTCCCGGTCTGTAAAACACACTGAAGTAGGCATCCAGGCCCACAGCATACCCAGTACTTACAGTAATGACCAGATAAACACAATCTAAACACATACACGCTCAGATTGTGGTTAGGCTCTGGCTTCATTTGTTTAATCAGAATTGCCTTGATTTATTGGGTGCATTAGAGGCTCAGTGTTTTGTTTTGTCTTGTTTTGATATGTTTTTTTTTTTTTTTGTCTTCATGGAATGAGTGATAGTGGGTGGGGACCATTGCAGGCTTTTTCCGATTTGCTACAAGATTGGGCTCTGTTTTTTAAAAGACTAACGTGGAAATGATTTACTTTTCTCTCATATGTGATATTGGACAGGAAATACTTCCAAAAGAGATATCAAGTCTCTATGTAGTCTCAATGATGCTATTGAATAGGTGTACTAATACGAATAGGATGTGAACCTTCTCAATAATGACTCCAGGGTCGAATTCCCAAAGGTTTTTAGATGAGTCTCTCAAGAACCAAAAATATGTGTGCCCTAAAATATATATTAGTTGTCTGTGGGTGGACCTGAAATACACTTGGTTCCTTTACTATTTATACAGTATTTTTACAAGCGGACTTCCAAAATTAAGAAAGTAAACAAAGATGAAAGCATAAGAGACCGTAGCTCCATTTTTTATTCAGAGGAAAGCTAAAGATACCCATATTTATAGATGTACCCAAGTGCACAAACACACATGACATTAGCCCACACAATAACACACACGCACACACAGTAGCATCCTCTGAAATACAATTTTTACTCAAAGCATACCTCATATGGAGAAGAGACCATCTGGGTACAAAATTATGTTCCAGGTTTAAAAATCCTGATATGCCAGTACAGAGGATAAAACACAGATATATGCTTTACGTACAGTCAGGATGATATGGAGGTACAAGAGAATACAGTATGAAGTCCAGGTTTGATGCCCGTCAGTCTGGGGTTGTCAGAATAGTTGGAACAACCCTACTCAGGGATGTGGCGGTTGCCTTGGTTGAGTGGAAAGCAGCGCGGGCTACTGGGACTTTGCATCCCACTATATTGACCTACAACTGGACCCAGGAATTTTTACTGCACTGACAAATCTTTGCCCCTGAACAAAGTGTGTAAAACATGTCAAATGTAAAACATTGACCCAGGTTGTGCTTCACTGCGTATGTGTGTATGAGTGCACACTTTCCTGTGCGTGTGCGTGTGTGTGTGTGTGTGTGTGTGTGTGTGTGTGTGTGTGTGTGTGTGTGTGTGTGTGTGTGTGTGTGTGTGTGTGTGTCTGTCCACAGCGTTTCCCTTGTCTCAGTGTTTGGCAGTAGTCCATGCGCGATGTCTGGAGCGCTGCCAACTCTTCTGGCACGCGATTCCCTCCACACTCTCTGGTGGTGTGGCCATTGCCCCAGCAGATCTCTGACTAGGCCTCAAGGTTAAGGTGATGAATGTGCTTTAGTGAAACTGACAGCATCTAACAAGAGAGCAAGGCCCCATTCAGGCTCCGTTATTGAGCATCTAACAAGAGAACGAGGCCCCATTCAGGCTACGTCATTGAGGCAGACAATGTGTTCCCAGCAGCTTTATGTGGCATGTTTGGATGTTTTCTGGCAGAGGCAACAGGTGAGAGAGATGAGCCGGAGGGGCCGTTCCTGTATGTCATCTCGTACCGTTTTAACAACTGAGGTTATAATTATAATTTATATAATGAGGATATGCTAAATTAAATGGGCACATGAGCCCATTTACATGCCTGTATAACATGTGCACACACTCGTTGTGGTCAACACTTACATACAAATTGGTCCTTACAGAGGTTGTGAAAAGTCACAGACTAGGACCAAAGCAATCCTTGATATTACAAGGTCAGGTTTTTCTCTCTGATACTTACACACAAGAAAGTTTAAGAACGTACTGAGTGTCCAAAACATTAGGAACACCTTCCTAATATTGACAAGGCCTCCTTTTGCATTCAGAACAGCATCAATTCGTTGGGGCATGGACTCTGCAAGGTGTCAAAAGTATTCCACAGGGATGCTGGCCCATGTTGACTCCGATGCTTCCCACAGTTGTGTCAAGTTGGCTGGATGTCCTTTGGTTGGTGGATCATTCTTGATACACACAGGAAACTGTTGAGCTTGAAAAACACAGCAGCGTTGCAGTTCTTGACACAAACCGGTGCGCCTGGCACCTACTACCATACCCCGTTCCAAAGGCACTTAAATATTTTGCCTTGCTCATTCACCCTCTGAATGGCACACATACACAATCCATCCATAATCCAATCCAAACTGTCTCAAGGCTTGAAAATCCTTCTTTACCCTGCCTTCTGCCCTTCATCTACACTGATTGAAGTGGATTTAACAGGTGACATCAATAAGGGATCATAGCTTTCCCCTGGATTCACCTGGTCAGTATACAGTTCATTCGGGAATGTATTCAGACCCCATGACTTTTTCAAGTTTTGTTACGTTACAGCCTTATTATAAAATTGATTACATTGTTTGTTTTTTTGCTCATCAATCTACACACAATACCCCATACTAACAAAGCAAAAACAGGTTTTAGAAATGTTTATATATAACATTTACATAAGTATTCGGATCTTTCCTCAGTACTTTGTTGAAGCTCCTTTGGCGGCGATTACAGCCTTGAGTCTTCTTGGGTATGATGCTACAAGCTTGGTACACCTGTATTTGGTGAATTTCTCCCATTCTTCTCTGCAGATCCTCTCAAGCTCTGTCAGGTTGGATGGGGAGCGTCGCTGCACAGCTATTTTCAGGTCTCTCCAGAGATGTTAGATCGGGTTCAAGTCTGGCCTGTGGCTGGGCCATTCAAGGACAAGCCACTTCTGCATTGTCTTGGCTGTGTGCTTAGGGTTGTTGTCATGTTGGAAGATGAACCTTCACCCCTGTCAGAGGTCCTGAGCACTCCGGAGGAGGTTTTCATCAAGGATCTTTCTGTACTTGGTGCTGTTCATCTTTCGATCCTGACTAGTCCCCCAGTCCCTGCCACTGAAAAACATCCCCACAGCATAATACTGCCACCACCATGCTTCACCATAGGGTTGGTGCCAGGTTTCCTCCAGACGTGACTCTGGCATTCAGGCCAAAGAGTTTGATCTTGTTTCTCATGGTCTGAGAGTACTTTTAGGTGCCTTTTGGCAAACTCCAAGCGGGCTGTCATGTGCCTTTTACTGTGAAGTGGCTTCCATCTGGCCACTCTATCATAAAGACCTGATTGGTGGAGTGCTGATGAGATGGTTGTCCTTCTGGAAGGTTCTCCTATCTCCACAGAGGAACTCTGGAGCTCTGTCAGAGTGACCATTGGGTTCTTGGTCACCTCCCTGACCAAGGCCGTTCTCTGCCGATTGCTCAGTTTGGCCGGGCAACCAGCTCTACGAAGAGCCTTTGGTGGTTCTAAACTTCTTCAATTTAAGAATGATGGAGGCCTCTGTGTTCTTGGGGACCTTCAATGCTGCAGTAGTTACCCTTCCCCAGATCTGTGACTCGACACAATCCTGTCTCGGAGCTCTACAGACAATTCCTTCAACCTCATGGCTTGGCTTTTGCTCTGACATGCACTGTCAACTGTCGGACTTTATATAAACAGGTGCGTGCCTTTCCAAATCATGTCCAATCAATTGAATTTACCACAGGTGGAAACGTTGTAGAAACATCTCAAGGGATGATCAATGGAAACAGGATGCACCTGAGCTCAATTTCGAGTCTCATAGCAAAGGATCTGATTACGTTTGTAAATAAGGTATTTCTGTTTTTGTTTTATGGGGTATTGTGTGTAGATTGGTGAGGGGGGGAAAAAACGATTTAATACGCTTTTAGAATAAGGCTGTAATGTAACAAAATGGGGGACAAGTCAAGGGGTCTGAATTCTTTCCGAGTGCACTGTATGTACAGACACTGTATGTCATGGAAAGAGCCATGTTTTTCCACTCAGTGTATGTTCCAGGAAAGGTAACACTTTGTCTATCACTCCAATATTAGATCTCACTCTGAAGCACTGACAGCAGACAAGCCACAGGCTGTGCAATAACTGTGATTGGGCAGGCCTTAAACTGGATGACCCTTACATTTGACCATCAAAATCACTCTCTGTCCATCACCAAGTGTCATCTTCACTGTCAGCCAACCTGTTACCAGAGACATCCGTATGCATTGGGCATCGTAGAGACACACAACATGGCATACATTTTAATGGGGAAGTCCAGTTACTCATCCTAAAGTTTAACTGGAGGGCAAAACTGTGTTGCAGCCAAGCCTCAATGTTCCTCAGAAAGGGAACTGATAGTATTGATAAATCATTACTCATGAAGACCAACAAAAAATATAGTTCAGCATGTCACAACAGGGGTTCCTTATAATATTTGCTGTTTTTCTCATCTTTGGTAATGAACACACTACACAAACAAAAGTGCTTTGGCACAGGTTTGTATAACCGCAAGTGCACAGATTCACGTCCCCATTTCTTCAACTTTACAAACCACAGTGGAGCTTCACTTTGAAGGCAGGCAGGCTAGGTCACCCTGTTGTTCTGGGTTGTGGCAGGTGTGGCCTACCAGTGTGGTGTACAGAATACTGTGCAGATGGGCCCATCAACACACCCTGCACACACCCAACTCTCAGCTTCTCTGTACTCCGGCTGCATGGTGAGGATCAACAGATTTCTAAGAAACAGCACCCCTGCAGCAAAAACCTCACACATCTACCTTCAGTTCCAAACACTGATTTGTACTGTAGTATCTCGTCTCAAAACAAATGACTGTGATTTGTGAGGTACTAATGGTTAAAGGCATTTTGTATGAATGGATCTTCCAACCAACATCAGTTCAGTTGACTTTGGTAAATAACCAAATAAAAGAAGTCTACATTCCTACCAGAGACATGTTGTGCTTGATATGTCTGGGCAGCTCATGGTTCACAAACTCTATCAAATGAGCAAATACATATGTTACTACGTATATGATGTGGTAGAAGTGAGCAGTGTTACATGGAGGTGGTCATGTTGAGCTCACCGCCATCTGTTAGTCTGTTAACTATGTGGAGTGACTTCACTGGGACGTCAAGAGATGCTCACACAGATAAAGTATGATGTAACATTCTGGGAGGAAAGAGCAAGAAAAAGAATGGTGAGAGTGAGGAGGGCCAGATGAGTAAGGGAGGCGCAAGTGGGGGTTTGTTTTGCGAGGATATGGGTCGTCATGGTTACAGAGGGGGAAACCCACACAGCTGTTAGCAAGTGAGTAAAGTGTGTGTGTGTGTGTGTGTGTGTGTGTGTGTGTGTGTGTGTGTGTGTGTGTGTGTGTGTGTGTGTGTGTGTGTGTGTGTGTGTGTGTGTGTGTGTGTGTGTGTGTGTGTGGGGTGGGGGTCTCCTCCAGGCTCCTGGCTGACGATTGGCTCTGAGGAAGGGGGGGGGCAATGGCAGGCCCTCACTAGTTTCATCATGCGAGGGGCCCTAATGAGCTGCAGATGTGGAACCAACAGCTGACAGCCAGGATGGAGCAATCCCCATTCTACTCCTGCTGCTCTTCTCTCCCCAACCCTCTACTCCCTTCTCCCCTCTTAGCTCTCTGTGGGATGCCAATCCCAGGCTTTGCTTGCTAGGCCAATGAGCCCCGGATTCAGTTGTGTTTAAATGCTATACAGCCAGATGCTTTCACTCTTGTACTGTAAACACGTGTACAATACAGTCACAAACATACACGTGTTTAGACATCCAAAACACACTCACATATACATACTTCCATATACATTTGTAAATGACTAAAAACACCTGTATACATGCAGTGTTTCTCCAACCATGACTTGGGCAGGATGCCATGCCCCACTACCAACCCCCAGTCCCACCTAGTTCAGTTGCCCCTGACCAGATTACTAGTGGTTTCAGTTGAAAACCTTACTGTGCAACCCAGGAAGTTGTTTTCGGGCCTATAGTATATGCCCCACCTAGGGGGAAAGTATAGGGGAACACTGAAGTCCCTACCAGGAGGTCTCTGTAAGGTTAGCCACAGGTACTGGGAAATACTGAAGGCAGAGCACCCAACCAAGGCGTACAACCCAGAGAAGCGCACCTGTTGCTCCCTTTTGGCACATCAAGGCCTTGTTTCACTTGAACCAAGCAAAACAACTCTTACCTGACCCTTTAAACTTTCACAATATGGTTGAGTGCCAGTTGAAAACACAGTCAGTCCTCTAACCAACCATATGTGAACCCTCGGGGAGGGAGAAGGCTCTGCGCGCTGCGCCCATACAGCCACGGTGCAGATCCTCGCTCTGTACCAGCCTGTGGAAGCCTCCACTTCTCAGTGCTTGCATAACCACCAGCTGTTCCACACAACAGTAAACACTGCCTCAGTGACTACAGGTCATCTTTCCACTTGTCATCCTTTCCCATGCTGTTACCAAGCTACTCTTCGATTTGAATTCTTCAGCTGTTTTGGCCTATTGGCCAGGCCGTTACTGTGAATGTGAACATGTTTTTAAATGACTTTTCTTGTTACAGAACGGTTGATAACTAGAGAAACAAGCTGAGAGGAGCAGAGATGACTACGGCTAGCCTGTGTTATTCCAGCCTCTGGAAGGATCTTTATAGAATAGTCTTTTGGTGCACCTATCGCCCCCAAAAAAGACTTGTTCTGGAGATAACTGGTGTTGTCCAACAGTTCTACCAAGCTGAGATGAAAGTGTGAAAAATGTGTTGTAGCAGGTTAGGGTAAGTACAACATTTTCAAAAACAAACCAAATAGTTCCTGGCCGGGACGCCGAGCATAACTGCGCAACAGGGTTGCAGGAAACAGTTGAGCTGTATCAAAATTCCAATTCAAGAAAGAACTAATCCTGATCAAATTAAATGGCACTCTTCAATAATTTAACTAATTTGAATGATTTCAATTCACCTGACAAATGGACTTGACCGCAAGCCCACTGCAGGTCTCCAACACAACAGCCCCACTCCTATCCCAGCAGGTTCCATTCCAGATAGCTGGCATCCACAGGGTGACTACAGTTGGCCCTGTCCCTGGGCCCTGTCTGTGGTGGAGTACACTGGGTAATGGCTGCCTGTAAAGACTGGGGCTTTAGCAGAAGGGGGGTTTGGATCCCTCACACTTCCTCTTGGGAGACCAGCTCCAAACAAAACAACAGGTGCTACTGGCTAGTCCCAAACCACTAATCAGCACTTTGCAATAAAATATGTTCCACTTCTTCTAAACCAGAGAGATATTTGACTCATTTGAACAGGCTTTACAACTCAGCTCAACTGTTTTCTGTGTGGCTGCTCTCTCTTTCTCTCAGTGTCGCCCACAAAGCAGCGTTCCTGCTGTCTGTTTACTCACACCATGAGTAAGACTGGGTCTATGCACAACCTCAAAGTCACGTTGCTTTTCCCCTCTTCTCTCTCTTTTTGATTCTCTCTTCAACGGCACCTAGAGATTCCATTGTGCTGACTGTGTGGAGTTGATAAGTTAAAGCAGTGCAGTGAATGGATGGGTGGTAGGGCTAAACAGGAGCCAGTGAGAGGAGGAATAACAATGAATTAGTGGCGAAGAAGGCTGGTAGAACAGTCCTAAAAAGGAACCTCTGTCAAACATGCTTGTTTTTCTGCATGACTGTGGACAGCAGCCTGGCCACAGCTCTGGCTCTAGGGCATTACAACACTTCACTAAGTCACAGAGTCCATTCATCGGTCTACACATCCTAGCATCATAGGAAAACAAAAGGCCAGAAGACAAAAACAGAGAACTAGGAATGTGATGGATAATGTTTTATTTATTCCATTTTAACAAACAGATGGACTTGAATCCCTCATCTGCTGGACCACAAGCATGTTATATATGCTGGGACCTCCTGGTTTTGTCTGCAAAACAGACATCATTACATTTTAGTAATTTAGCAGACGTTCTTATCCATTCATAGGGGCGGCAGGTGGTAAGTGGTTAGAGCGTTGGGCCAGTAACCGAAAGATTGCTCGATCAAATCCCTGAGCTGACAAGGCAAAAATCTGTCGTTCTGCCCATGAACACGGTAGTTAACCCACTGTTCTTAGGCCGTCATCGTAAATACGAATTTGTTTTGAACTAACTTGCCTGGTTAAATAAAACAATAAAACAAATCATCTTAAGTTAGCTAAATGAGACAACACATCACAATTGTATCATGCAAGGGGACTTTGATTACTCATTCTGGGTTAAAGGGTGAGGTTTTTTGGGTGTTGTTGAGGGGCTGGGTGTAACAATATTGAGAAGAGAACAGTAAAAACAGTTGTGCTCCTGCAGTCAAACACGATTCATGTACAGAAGAATCGTTGAGAAGGAAGTGGTTGTGTAGTACAAGAGGAAAACACCATAGACTCATTTTTTAAAACTTTTCACCTTTGAAAGAAAACAAATGTTGAGTTGTGCAACCAGTTGGATTACAAGTCTTAGGAGTGTCTTATCAGACCTGACTTTGACTCTAGCTACTTTACTATTGTACAAAAACAGCACCAATACTCTGACTTGCATGGAATAAGGTACAAATCAAATCCTAGGCACTCAAAATAAATCTCAGACAGCCAAACACTGGGTGTGACAATTTGCTTGGTTGCACTTTTGAAACCGTTTCACTGACAAATCTGGAGCTTGTTAACTCATTTTGAAAGAGGTTAAAAGGCGTTTCAACAATAACTACAGTTGGGACTTAAGGTGTGATTAGGACTACTGATTGTACAGGGATTTTTGGTAACTGTCTATCACGTATTATACAGAAGTAGGATCTTCATTTATACAAGTTTGCTACAGAATTAAATAATCCTGCAGCAACAGGAAATATGAATTATTACGTGGATTATAATTCATGGACATTTTTGTAGGGGTTGACACATTTTCTGCAGGGGAAAATCAAGTCCGAAATGTCAAAGTGGAAACTAGCTTCAAACTTCGGAAGCCTTCATAAACCTCAAATACACTACACGTTTTAAAATGTCCATTGTTTTCAGTAGGCATATTATCACTAGCCGTTTACAGTCAGTCCCAGTCAGACTTGGTGGAAATGGGCAGGCCAGTTGTGACTCCACTACATTGTGACAAGCATCTAAAGACTGACACAACTAGTGGAACAGAATCTGTGAAGGCTTGAGGGAGGTGGACAGCAGAAGCCATTAAGGTCTTGTAGCTGTGATAGTGTCACTTTCCAGATCTTCACAGCAAAGGTTAACCAACCAAGACCATGTGATCGATGGCTACAAAAGACCGATGAGACCTGTGAACTATGTCCTATAGCGGTGCATGCTGTTGCCAAGCTCCCAGCTTTCGAAATGAGAAAAATGTTCCCCTGCACACACACAAGGAGAGCGTCCCATGATTATATCATGGTTAACATACCATGGTTATATCGCAGAGGTACTTGAATGCTAACATCACAGCATAATGAATACAAGACTGTGGATTGATGATGTCAGAGGTTAAGGTCCTACAGTGAAGGACATTTGATACCATATAAACAGCGAGCGATGGGGCCAAACATTTTAGATCAATGCTGGAACAAGACGGGACAGGCTGCACAACACTGATCCAAGATAACACACAGCCAGACACTAGCTTAGCGACTAAGCCAAAAAATGCACAAACATACAGCAATGGCCCTCTGTGCCTGAGAGAGAACTGTGGCGATTCAACACTCCTTCAAGAGCAGTTAAGTCATTGCTTGTTTGCCAAGGTGAGGCAGATTAAGCATGCAGGGAAGAAAAAAGGCCTCTCTGCTTTCTATCAAAGAAGGAAAATAATCTCCTATCTGTGAATATTTCAGAAAGGAAACATTGATGGTTTCGTAACCTCCTATGGTGTTCAAAGCCACACTCCTTGAAGCTAGTTTATGGAAGAGGTGCACCGTGCACAAGAAAATGTGTAGGTTTGCTGAATTTCCCACGCCAACAAGAGGAACTTTAGTGGCTATTTCATAACTCCAAAAAATATCACATTAGATAAGAATCAACTTTGATTTGACCCCCTAATAAGTGATCAAAATGTAATAAGAATCAAGAAAGTATTGGGACTGGATTCTTGTTCTCTCGCATACAGGATAAAACTGAGTTTATTATTATTATTTTTCACCTTTATTTAACCAGGTAGGCTAGTTGAGAACAAGTTCTCATTTGCAACTGCGACCTGGCCAAGATAAAGCATAGCAGTGTGAACAGACAACACAGAGTTACACATGGAGTAAACAATTAACAAGTCAATAACACAGTAGGAAAAAAAAGGGGGAGTCTATATACATTGTGTGCAAAAGGCATGAGGTAGGCGAATAATTACAATTTAGCAGATTGACACTGGAGTGATAAATGATCAGATGGTCATGTACAGGTGCATATTGGTGTGCAAAAGAGCAGAAAAGTAAATAAATAAAAACAGTATGGGGATGAGGTAGGTAAAAATGGGTGGGCTATTTACCGATAGACTATGTACAGCTGCAGCGATCGGTTAGCTGCTCAGATAGCAGATGTTTGAAGTTGGTGATGGAGATAAAAGTCTCCAACTTCAGCGATTATTGCAATTCGTTCCAGTCACAGGCAGCAGAGAACTGGAACGAAAGGCGGGCAAATGAGGTTTTGGCTTTAGGGATGATCAGTGAGATACACCTGCTGAAGCGTGTGCTACGGATGGGTGTTGCCATCGTGACCAGTGAACTGAGATAAGGCGGAGCTTTACCTAGCATGGACTTGTAGATGACCTGGAGCCAGTGGGTCTGGCGACGAATATGTAGCGAGGGCCAGCCGACTAGAGCATACAAGTCGCAGTGGTGGGTGGTATAAGGTGCTTTAGTGACAAAACGGATGGCACTGTGATAAACTGCATCCAGTTTGCTGAGTAGAGTGTGCAGGCAGTGAACGGTTGAAAAGCATGCATTTGGTTTTACTAGTGTTTAAGAGCAGTTGGAGGCCACGGAAGGAGTGTTGTATGGCATTGAAGCTCGTTTGGAGGTTAGATAGCACAGTGTCCAAGGACGGGCCGGAAGTATATAGAATGGTGTCGTCTGCGTAGAGGTGGATCAGGGAATCGCCCGCAGCAAGAGCAACATCATTGATATATACAGAAAAAAGAGTCGGCCCGAGGATTGAACCCTGTGGCCCGAGGATAGTTTCAGAAATAGAGGGTCCAGATTGTCAAGCCCAGCTGATTTGTACAGGTTCAGGTTTTGCAGCTCTTTCAGAACATCTGCTATCTGGATTTGGGTAAAGGAGAACCTGGAGAGGCTTGGGCGAGTAGCTGCGGAGGGGGCGGAGCTGTTGGCCGAGGTTGGAGTAGCCAGGCGGAAGGCATGGCCAGCCGTTGAGAAATACATGTTGAAGTTTTCGATAATCATGGATTTATCGGTGGTGACCGTGTTACCTAGCCTCAGTGCAGTGGGCAGCTGGGAGGAGGTGCTCTTGTTCTCCATGGACTTCACAGTGTCCCAGAACTTTTTGGAGTTGGAGCTACAGGATGCAAACTTCTGCCTGAAGAAGCTGGCCTTAGCTTTCCTGACTGACTGCGTGTATTGGTTCCTGACTTCCCTGAACAGTTGCATATCGCGGGGACTATTCGATGCTATTGCAGTCCGCCACAGGATGTTTTTGTGCTGGTCGAGGGCAGTCAGGTCTGGAGTGAACCAAGGGCTATATCTGTTCTTAGTTTTGCATTTTTTGAACGGAGCATGCTTATCTAAAATGGTGAGGAAGTTACTTTTAAAGAATGACCAGGCATCCTCAACTGACAGGATGAGGTCAATATCCTTCCAGGATAACCGGGCCAGGTCGATTAGAAAGGTCTGCTCACAGAAGTGTTTTAGGGAGCGTTTGACAGTGATGAGGGGTGGTCGTTTGACTGCGGCTCCGTAGCGGATACAGGCAATGAGGCAGTGATCGCTGAGATCCTGGTTGAAGACAGCGGAGGTGTATTTGGAGGGCCAGTTGGTCAGGATGACGTCTATGAGGGTGCCCTTGTTTACAGATTTAGGGTTGTACCTGGTGGGTTCCTTGATGATTTGTGTGAGATTGAGGGCATCTAGCTTAGATTGTAGGACTGCCGGGGTGTTAAGCATATCCCAGTTTAGGTCACCTAACAGAACAAACTCTGAAGCTAGATGGGGGGCGATCAATTCACAAATGGTGTCCAGGGCACAGCTGGGTGCTGAGGGGGGTCGGTAGCAGGCGGCAACAGTGAGAGACTTATTTCTGGAGAGAGTAATTTTCAAAATTAGTAGTTCGAACTGTTTGGGTATGGACCTGTAAAGTATGACATTACTTTGCAGGCTATCTCTGCAGTAGACTGCAACTCCTCCCCCTTTGGCAGTTCTATCTTGACGGAAGATGTTATAGTTGTGTATGGAAATCTCAGAATTTTTGGTGGCCTTCCTGAGCCAGGATTCAGACACGACAAGGACATCAGGGTTAGCAGAGTGTGCTAAAGCAGTGAGTAAAACAAACTTAGGGAGGAGGCTTCTGATGTTGACATGCATGAAACCAAGGCTTTTTCGATCACAGAAGTCAACAAATGAGGGTGCCTGGGGACACGCAGGGCCTGGGTTTACCTCCACATCACCCGCGGAACAGAGGAGGAGTAGTATGAGGGTGCGGCTAAAGGCTATCAAAACTGGTCGCCTAGAGCGTTGGGGACAGAGAATAAAAGGAGCAGATTTCTGGGCATGGTAGAATATATTCAGGGCATAATGCGCAGACAGGGGTATGGTGTGGTGCGGGTACAGCGGAGGTAAGCCCAGGCACTGGGTGATGATGAGAGAGGTTGTATCTCTGGACATGCTGGTTGTAATGGGTGAGGTCACCGCATGTGTGGGAGGTGGGACAAAGGAGGTATCGGGGGTATGAAGAGTGGAACTAGGGGCTCCATTGTAAACTAAAACAATGATAACTAACTAACCTAACAGTATACAAGGCATATTGACATTTGAGAGAGACATACAGCGAGGCATATAGTAATCACAGGTGTTGAATTGGGAGAGCTAGCTAAAACAGTAGCTAAAACAGTAGGTGAGACAACAACAGCTAATCAGCTAGCACAACAACAACAGGTAAAATGTCGATGACTAGGCAGGGAGGTCGGATTAACTACACACAGAACCTGAGTGCGGCTGGGGCCGACAGATAAAACATAAACAAGCAGAATGGAGTACCGTGATTAAATGGACAGTCCAGCATGCATCAGCTATGTAGCCAAGTGATCAGTGTCCAGGGGGGCAGCGGTGGATGGGGCAGAGAAGCTGGACTGGCGAGTGTTATCCAGTTTTTTTTTTTAAACTGTCTGGCTGTGCAAAAGGTAAAAGCCGCTAGCAGTGGCTAACAATGACTGAATAGCTTGTAGCTAGTTAGCTGGTTCCCTTCTGGAGGTTCTTGAGTGTGTTCTAAAAATTAAAAATAATAGCGATTCCGTATCACATTGGGTGAGGCAGGTTACCGGAGGTATAAACAAATTAAAAATTGAAAAGAGATAGAAAGCAAATATGGGTCCAGTGAGTGTTTGGGACGCGGCGATTCAGACGGTTAGCAGGCCTGTGCTAACAAGCTAACAGTTAGTAGGCCAGGACTAAACAAGGTAGCAGTTAGCGGACCGGGGCTAAACAAGCTAGCAGTTAGCAGGCCGAATTAGCAAGCAAGGAGATAGCAAGGACTAGAAAGTTAGCCTTTGGGGGATGTCGCGATGGGGCGAGTCTGTTTATTCCTCTTCATGCGGTGACATCGATAGACCGGTCGTGGGTCCGGATATTGTAGCCCAGGAGTATGCACAGGAGCACAGGAGCTCTGGCCGGGCTAGCTTCAAGCTAAGTGGGTGGAAACGCTAGCCAGGAGTAATCATCCGGGGTTGCGGTTAGCTAGATAGCTAGTTGTGAAGAATCCAGCTGAAAATGTTCCGTTTGCGGTGGGAATCCGGGGATAAAAAATAATAGGTCCGTTATGCTCTGGTTAGAGTCGCGTTGTTCGAACTGGCGAGAGCTTTCCGAGCTAAAGGTTAGCTGATGACCGGTTAGCTGAAGACCGCTAGCAATGGTTTGCCGACTGATAGCTGGTAGCTAGCTGGCTAGCTTCAGTTGAGGGGTTCCGGATCCAAAGTAGATATAAATACTTACATAAAAATAGCTACATTGGGTGAGGCGGGTTGCAGGAGAGTATTTAGAAGTTGAGGTTTAGCAAAATGTTTTAAAAGATATGCGAAGAGAAATATGTTTTAAATTTTCTTTTTTACGATATATACAAGGGACACGACACGACAAGATGTCCGACTGCTACGCCATCTTGGAGTGTGTCATGAGTCAGCGAGCCAGGCCAACTGTTTAACATGTCTCCTGCCTCGTTTTGATTTAATCTCATTCACCTTATAAGGCCCTGACATTACAGGCCAATTTGGGGGCTTTATAGTCATAACAAACGTCAGTTACACCAGTAAGCATGACAGGACGGGTGTAGGCTACTCACTTTCATCTCTGGTGTGTTTTGACTTTTTAACTTCACGACCAAAACACACACATCACGGTGGCCGCCAGACATGCAACTACCACTTCACCAGACAGGTTGATTGAGTAGATCTTAGTGAAGTTACAGTAACACCATTAAGACAACGTCTCTCCTCTCCTCCTCTGTGTACAGTACTGTCCCCTGTCCCGTCATCCAGACAGTAAATTATCCCCTAATCACTGATCTGGGACGGGCTCTGCAACAGGAAAATACTGATGCGTTCTAGATGAAAGAGGAGACCAGAGCTATGAAAGCCCCCAGAAGCAGGGAAAAGAGCATGTTTGGCTGTTTGAAGTCATCAAATGATGACGTTGATGTGAGCAGTAATGTGAGGCTGAGGTTCGACTGCAGAAGCTGAGCGGCTGCCGTCCGGCCCCCCCATCTAGAGACTGCGTAATTACCCCCACTAATAAAACTGGCTGTCTACTGGCGGCATGAAGGCAACACGGACGCCTAATGAATTGCTCCGAGGAACACCCACCACTTTAAACAGCGCTGCTACTGTAGTGACACCAGTGTGTGTGTGTGTGTGTGTGTGTGTGTGTGTGTGTGTGTGTGTGTGTGTGTGTGTGTGTGTGTGTGTGTGTGTGTGTGTGTGTGTGTGTGTGTGTGTGTGTGTGTGTGTGTGTGCGTGCGCAAACGTGTGGCATGTCCTGAGCATTCATTTTGCATTCCTAATTTCTACATCCACCATTGGCAGGCATGTTATTTGGACCTTCCACCTCTATACTTTGACTTGTCTGCAACCTCCATATCCTCTTTGCTGAGCCACGGTTTCAGTTGAAACAGACTAGACGAGATCTGAATTCAGGGGAAATTTGGAGGGCTCTTCACATAAAGTGTGTAAAATCTCGATTTCTAAATATGACTAGGCAGTGTTTTTAAGCATGATCTATATAGATTGACACATCAAACACTAATAGCTCCAGATCTGCAAGTACCAGCATACATCTGTTCTATCAACACCAAAGCATGTCTAAATCTGGTTCACACCCACAAATGTATTTAAAATCAATACGAAATATAACGTCCATACTCAATATTTCAACTTTCCAGCTCATTCTCGGTTCTTTACCAAACTGATTTTTTTTTGTTAGCATGTTGGATAAACCTATTGACCAGAGAAAGAAGAGAAGGAAGAAGATAATATTTTAGGAGAAAGACAACCAAGCATCCTGCCCCACAAAAAGAGATGCTTTCCTTTTTCTTACCAAAAGAGACAAACACAGACAGACTAACTGGTGCTTTACAGTTCCCAGGTTGTCATGTAGCACTGCTCCTACCCACTATTATACCAGGTCCAAATGTTCCATGGCTCAAAAACAATAACATGCCATTATGTGTGTGTTTGAAGCCCTAAAGCCACCCACCTGCAGCTCAGTCTGTTTTTATCCCATATGCTCCCTGTGTTTGGACTGTGAGACCACCCTGGAAAAATCTCCATTTACATTGTTACATTACCACGACATTGGACGTTTCCTGACCTGTGGCTATGGACTAGGATACCCACCAAGCAGTAAATTGCATGCAGTACCAAGATGGTCTTTGCATTCTCACCTAGGTCCTATACACTCTTATAAAAAATGGTTCCAAAACAGGTTTTTGGATGTCTCCACAGGAGAACCCTTTTTGGTTCCAGTTGGAACTCTTTTGGGTTCCATGTAGAACCCTCTGTGGAAAGGGTTCTACCTGGAACTAAAAAGTATTATTCAAAGGGTTATCCTATGGGGACAGCCAAAGAACCCTTTTAGGTTCTAGATAGCATCATTTCTTCTACGTTTTGTCTCAAAACCACTAGCATAGCATACAATGCTCTCTCAATGGTGGTGAGTGTGGGTTTGTGGGAATAGAATACACCATGTGCACCAACTCAACCATTGGTGTACTGAAAATTCTGCTTTAAAGAACATTCAAATGATGCAAAAATGTAAATGTGTTCATGGTGGTTTCCTTCCAGTGCACATTTGTGAATTATCTGGTAAACATCTATGTGCACGGAGTGTGAAGCGTTGGGCGTGTGTCAGAAAGCCAGAAAGCCTGCCCACCAAGAAAAGGGGCCTAGTTGTGAAACCCTTTCGTGGTTTGACAGACCACACATCCTGTATCTGCAGCTACACTGCAAACCAGGTCGCTCAAATCGCTGTTCGAAACACTGTTGTGTGCCGTGAAGAAGTGTGAAACGATGATACCAGAGGTTGCTTGGTCTGACCGAGCAGAGCTCAACCGCAGAGGCATCTGGAATCACCACTCACAGTGAAAGGCACAGGTTTAACAAGCGAGCCTCTGTCACAGTTTCATTTTCTTAGTTGGTTCCAACGGAACGCCAAACAAGATTAGTCCCTTTTTTTTTGTTGCACCGTTCAACTGTTTTGGATGACACAGCATGTCTCCACAGACTCTGTTTGCCTTTTGAGGTGCTATCTAGATCCGAAAAGGGTTCTTCGACTGTCCCCATAGGATAACCCTTTTGGTTCCAGGTAGAACCCTTTTAGTTTCAGGTAGAACCCTTTTGGGTTCCATATAGAACCCTTTCCACAGAGAGTTCTACATGAAACTCAAAAGGGTTCTTTCTGGAACCGAAAAGGGATCTCCTATGGGGACAGCCGAAGAACCCTTTTGGAACCCTTTTTTCTAAGCGCGTAGTATGCTCATGATAAATACATTTACATGGATAGTTGGCTAAAACCTGGCTTGAAATATTAGATGTAACATCATCCATTTTAATCTGTTACATTCCTATTAGTATGACATGTTACGTTTGGTATGGTTACATAAGACAGAAGGTTACTTAGGCCAAAAATGGGAGGTTGGTCAGGGAGGATAGGTGGGACTAGAAACCATTTTCATTTTTGAATCACATCAAGGACTACTTACTACTTTTTAACTACTTTGCAACTTTATTTTTATTTATTTATTTCACCTTTATTTAACCAGGTAGGCCAGTTGAGAACAAGTTCTCATTTACAATTGCGACCTGGCCAAGATAAAGCAAAGCAGTTCGACACATACAACAACACCGAGTTACACATGGAATAAACAAACATACATTCAATAATTCAGTAGAAAAATCTATATACAACATGTGCAAATGAGGTAAGATAAGAGAGATAAGGCAATAAATAGGCCATGGTGGCGAAGTAATTACAATATACCAATTAAACACTGGAATGGTAGGATGTGCAGAAGATGAATGTGCAAGTAGAGATACTGGGGAGCAAAGGAGAAAGTTAAATAAATAAACTAATAAATACAGTATGGGGATGAGGTAGATTGGATGGGATATTTACAGATGAGCTATGTACAGGTGCAGTGATCTGTGAGCTGCTCTGACAGCTGGTGCCTAAAGGTAGTGAGGCAGGTAAGAGTCTCCAGCTTCAAAGATTTTTGCAGTTCGTTCCAGTCTTTGCAGTTCGTTCCAGAACTGGAAGGAGAGGCGGCCAAAGGAAGAACTGGCTTTGGGGGTGACCAGTGAGATATACCTGCTGGAGCACCTGCTACGGGTGGGTGCTGCTATGGTGACCAGTGAGCTGAGATATGGCGGGGCTTTACCTAGCAGAGACTTGCAGATGACCTGGAGCCAGTGGGTTTGGCGATGAGTAGGAAGTGAGGGCCAGCCAACGAGAGCGTACAGGTCGCAGTGGTGGGTAGTATATGGGGCTTTGGTGACAAAACAGGTGGCACTGTGATAGACTGCATCCAATTTGTTGAGTAGAATGTTGGAGGCTATTTTGTAAATGACATCGCCGAAGTTGAGGATCGATAGGATGGTCAGTTTTACGAGGGTATGTTCGGCAGCATGAGTGAAGGATGCTTTGTTGCGAAATAGGAAGCCGATTCTAGATTTAATTTTGGATTGGAGATGTTTGATGTGAGTCTGGAAGGAGAGTTTGCAGTCTAACCAGACACCTAGGTATTTGTAGTTGTCCACATATTCTAAGTCAGAACCGTCCAGAGTAGTGATGCTGGACGGGCGGGCAGGTGCGGGCAGCGACCGTTGAAGAGCATGCATTTAGTTTTACTTGCATTTAAGAGCAGTTGGAGGCCACGGAAGGAGAGTTGTATGGCATTGAAGCTCATCTGGAGGTTAGTTAACACAGTGTCCAAAGAAGGGCCAGAGGTATACAGAATGGTGTCGTCTGCGTAGAGGTGGAACAAAGAATCACCAGCAGCGAGAGCAACATCTTTGATGTATACAGAGAAGAGAGTTGGCTTGAGAATTTAACCCTGTGGCACCCCCATAGAGACTGCCAGAGGTCCGGACAACAGGCCCTCCGATTTGACATAATGAACTCTATCGGAGAAGTAGTTGGTGAACCAAGCGAGGCAATAATTTGAGAATCCAAGGCTGTTGAGTCTGCCAATAAGAATGTTGTGATTGATAGAGTCGAAAGTCTTAGACAGGTCGATGGATACGGCTGCACAGTAATGTCTCTTATCGATGGTGATATCGTTTAGGACCTACACTGTTCTAAAATAAAACACAACATTAAACAATTTCAAAGATTTTACTGAGTTACAGTTCATGTAAGGAAATCAGTCAATTATTTTTCCACTCCTCAATTGTCCAGTGTTGGTGATCGAGTGCCCAGTGGAGCCTCTTCTTCTTGTTTTTAGCTGATATGAGTGCAACCCAGTGTGGTCGTCTGCTGCAATAGCTCATCCGTGACAAGGATCGACGAGTTGTACGTTCTGAGATGCCGTTCTGCGCAGTTATTTGTCTGTTTGTGGCCCAGCTGTTAGCTGACATGATTCTTGCCGTTCTCCTTTGACCTCTCATCAAAGAGCTGTTTTCGCCCACAGGGATGACTGGATGTTTTTTGTTTGTCACAACATTCTCGGTAAATCCTAGACGCTGTTGTGTGTGAAAAGCCCGGGAGGATGGATGTCTCTGAGATACTGGATCCGGCGCACCTGGCAACAATGACCACACCAGGCTCAACGTCACATAGGTCACTCGTTTAGCCCATGTTAACGTTCAACAGTAACTGGATGCCTGTCGACCTGCTTTATATAGCAATCCATGGCCACATGACTTACTGTCTAGGAGTGCTCCATTTTCTTGAACAGGGGGAAATGTACCTAATAAACTGTCCAGTAAGTGTATATTAGAAGTGACCTAACTTGTTGTAGCTAAGTATAGATAGAAGTTGGCGAAGGCCGCAAACTGTGATAAGTCTTGTAACACACAGCGTCATGCAGCACAAGAGGAGGAGGAGTTGGTAAGATTTTAGTAGGATGGCAGTGGTGATTAAGGAGAGTGGGAACAGGTGTGGAGGCTCATTAGCAATGAGTTACAGCTGACGCTTGTTGAGGAGCTGCGTTCAAGGCAACTAGTTAAAAGTGTTGCAACAGGAGTAGAAGCTGATTGGCAATTAGTAGCAGCTGGTGCTTGTTGAGTTGCTAGGGAGCTGCGTTCAAGGGAACTAGTTAAAGTGTTGCGTTCAAGTCTGGTCCACTCTCCTGAAATTCTTGTTCATTCTTAACACCACGTGTCAAACATATTCCACAGAGGGCAGAGTGTCTGCAGGTTTTCACTCCTCCTTTGGTGTTGAGCAATTAAGGTCACTAATTAGTAAAGAACTCCCCTCACCTGGTTGTCTAGGTCTTAATTGAAAGGAAAAAACAAAAATCCACAGACACTAGACCCTCCATGGAATGAGTTTGACAGCCCTGCTTAACACCATTAAAAGTGGAGTTAAAACAAGAGTCAAAGTGTGATAGGCCTACCTCTGGTACGTCAAACTGAAAAGTGTCTCATTCATAACTTAAACAACAATCACCATGCTGCACACATTGGAGAACAAACTGAATGTACTTTAGAAGAGCTATTCAACCATTCTTGGAGGAAAATAGAAGTCACATTTCTTTGAGTACTAAATTGCTATTAAAAGTCAATATGTTTTGGTTTATAAACCTTCATCTGGAGGCGATGCATACCAATACCAGAAGCATCACCAGAGATCTCCAGGCTTTAACAACAGTTTCCTCTTCACAAGGTACAGTAGCTGTGTTTGTGAAGGAAAGAATAACATGGGGGTGCCACACAAAGAGATGGGAGGCTCCATGGCTCATCCACATGTGTCCAACAGAAGTGTGTCTGGCCTTTAAAAATACTTAACTCTGGAAAAAGCACACCTATCTGATCCCAGTAAGGATGAGGAACACCATGAGCGTAGATTTTTCCCATGATGCCCTCCAAGCAGAGTATACTCCCAGAGACCCACCTGAAGGACATTGAATAAATCATTTGATGGGGTCAGGTGGTAAGGGTTGTTCCATTGGCTTTTACTTATGGTTTCTCATCCGATTCCCTGATTCTGTCTCTATGTCAACAAGGTTCCAATTCAATTCAGCCGTTATAAATCCTCAGATTCAAATTTGGGCATTTGAATCCGTTATGATACCACACTTCGGCCTTAAATGACATAAACTGAGGGGGAAAAATGTATTGGCTGGAGTTTAAATGGAGTGGACACAAGCTATGATATAAGGAATTAAAGCATACCATTTTGAAGTGACACGGTTCACAGATATTGCTCAATTGAGCTTTATGACATGGATGGTGCAAAGAAATGTAAATGTGTGAGTGCTTTCCATGGCAACAGGAAACAATACCCTTCTAGTGAAACCTGCTTAGTGCTGACTACAGTGATACATCTTTGACAGAGGTTAATGTTGGCCAACATGTGGAGATAACTATAAAAAAAAGAGACTTAATATACTCGAGGTAAAATAATACATTGTGAAATAAAGATCTATTTGAAAAAAAAAGAAAAGAAAAAAATATATATATATATATTAAGTACAGTAAACCACAATGAACAGCCTTGTTATGACTTGCTCTTGACTTGTGGCGTTTTGACACGTATGAATACCTTGACGATGATAGGGATGACAAAGTAGGAAAATATTGTAATATCAAAGGATCTCTCAAGTAGCATTTGAGGAGTATCCCACTAAAAGAATCAAGGAGTGTCGAAAAATTCCTCCTCCTCTGTGCCAAGGAATGTCTCCTTAAATTTGTGGATTGGTAACATCAGTTTTTTAGGTACAGAAATGCCATAGTGCATTACAAAGCAGTAATCGTACAATGATGAGTTCAAAGTGGGAATAAAAAAATAACCTGTGTTTGAGACCAGGCTATAATATTTATACAGCTGGCACAGTTTAAGGCGACATGTTCGAGTGTGTGCGAGTTTGCGGTCTGAGTTGTGTATAAAAACCCTGTGGCCTGCCTCTGCTTTAGAAACTCAACTCTGCATTGTAACAAGTCGCTCTGTAATTCCCGCTCCTAAATAAAAAGGAAAGACTGTTTTTGGCAGATCCTCCAGCAATCCTGTGGTTTCGAGACTTAGAACGGAGGGGAATCTAGAACGTTGAAATTACACGAACACTGCCAGGTTCAACTCCAAAACATCTCAACCTAGGCTTATGATTTCCTATTCTAATGGTTGAAACCCTTTTGCTTTCAGATTCCTTGCTTCTCTTTGTACAATAAATACCCAGGTCCACAACACGGTATTGCTGCAATGGCTGTCCAAAACAAAGTGATGAAGTTATTGCCTTTTGACTGGATCTCAGTTCTCTCTCCGGCCTTGAACTCAGCATCATGGAAAGGATCATAAGAGGATCCCCAATTTCATGTGTTTGCAGTAACACCATAGCATGGCGTGATCATCACTATGGGAGGAGGTCACACAGAGAAACTGACTGACTCAGCCAAACACATCAGCAACACGGCCCCCAGGCATGATGGCAAGATGTCTTGAACTGGGCCTGAAAAAGTTCATACGCAACTCTGAGAGCAAACATAAGGAAAACTGAAAAAGAGTAAGTCTGTCTGTTTTCATTACTTCAATAGAAGGCCCGTTTTCACCACACGAGAAAAAAAACATTTCCAACAGCCAGGATTACGGTATGTATCTGTGGCACAACAAGACCTGTATGATTTGAAGTGTTAACAGCTAATGAATTGCCTTATTCTCCCAGTGAATAACCAAATCAATTAGACCCATATGGACTCCGTAAAACATGCCAATCATGGAATAAGGCCTTTCGTGTTGTTCTGGCACGTTATGTTTATTAAGAGGAGGAGATTTCTTTAGTGTGCAGCAAAAACAGACCTACACTGTACCCACTGGGCAAACACTGGTTGAATCAACGTTGTTTCCACATCATTTCAATGAAATTACGTTGAATCAACGTGGAATAGGCGTCTGTGCCCAGCGGGTAATGTTTATAAAAATGCCCCAGTGTTTCACTCAAGTTCCAACCAGATACACGTTTCTGCTCATTCAGACGTGTTGTTAAATGGCCAAGCCTCCTGTTGACTATGTAAACCCTCCGGTACACTGTCAAATTATCTGAGCCTTTTATAAATGTCCTCACACCTACTCACTACGTTGAGTGGCTTAATCCAGTAAAAAAAAATATATATATATATATATATATCCCCTTTAAAAACTTAATAGCATCAAATTGCTAACAGACATGAACATCCTTAAAAACATCCCAGAGTTAAACACTATAAAAGATTACATGAGGGACTTTTCGAACAGACCATATGTTGTTTTTGACCAATTTCACATATGAAACCACTCACTCAACTCAGGCTAACAGAGAATAGTTGCCTGTGGTGGCAATAATAGAGTAGAAAAGACATTGGCTGATTCATTTCCAACCTGTTCTCAGAATGGACCATACATATTCTATAAAACCATGAATACAGCACTGTATAACGGTAATGAACCCAGCCATCCAGTGTAAAGCACTAGTATGCGTGGAATTCTCTCTCCCCTCTCCTTCTCTCCCTCCCATTATGCTATTCTGTGTTTTGACACAGGCACACGGTCTCCAGCCTGCCTCAGTCACAGAAGAGGAATGTTTCTCTCTCTGTCTCTCTGCTGGCAGGTCAGAACCCCAGAGCATGACGGATTCCCCCAGGGACATAAAAATGTAAACAGGAGCAGCCAGTCTCGCACTTATCAGTGCCACTGTTTCAGACTGAGATACTCCGAGAGAGGTGATCTTTAACAAGGCCTGGAAGAGGCCCCAGCCGGCCGCTGAGACCCACTCTCTCAGACTCTGTACATGTGCCAGAATTTTGGAGAAGAAAATGAATCCCCCCCCCTTTTTTTATTTTTTCCCCCTCGGAGCCTGGCAGTCTCAGCGCTATCGTTCCCTGATTCCCTTTGAATCGGCCCGCGTGTGAGCAGGATATGGAGCCAAGCGGGCTTCCTGCGTGGCCCGGAGAGGAAACGCTGTAATAAGCAAGGGGTGTGTGTTTAAAAATAACCCGCCTATATAAGAGGCGAGCAGGAGCCCACACACTCTCAGAACTCTCACTCGCTCTCTTCGGCACCGGCAGGAGCTCTCTGGCGCTCTTTCTCTGTCCAGCGCTCTCCGTCTCCCCCCGAAAGCACACACGGAAAACGGGACAGCCTTCCTGCCGTGCGGAGGGAAGAGGAGGAGGGGAGCAGGTGTTTCGAAGAAGTTTAACAAAGACATAAAATATGCAATGTGGAGGCCCACTTTATCCAAACCAGGCATTCATAACTATCAGACAGGGAGAAATTCAGAGCTGTTTCAAATAAGAAATAAGGACACAGATACCATGATTCAGATAAGCCTCTTAGAAAAATGCTTTCACATTGATCTCTTTTACTTTGTAGCCCACAAATAAAAGCTGAAGATGTACAGCAGCTAAGATAGTAGACCTGAGGGCTACAACTCCAGAGTTGTAAATCCTTGTCAAAACTATGGCATGGACACTGATTATCACATGTGTAAACTATCTAGCCTTAGGAGGCAACCCTTTATTAAAACATGGATATCAACACTGACACAAAGTGACATCACGCAAAAACACACTCAGTCAAAATTGTTGGCCATGAAGGGATGAGTGGTGCTGCTGCCTTGGGACACTAAAGTGCCCGAAAGTATGTACACGATCATCAGTGAGGGCTATGTGGACAGATGCAGGTGGTTATACACTATTTCACTTTAATGAACCACATCGTTTTGGAAACAAAACACGGAGGACAGAGGAGATGGGACTCACTATTTAGGAAGATATATGTCTTCCACATTGATCGTACTATGACGTGCCAGGAAACTGCCTCCATGCCAGAGTTGTAAAAGCACATGCTATAACCTCACATTCATATGGCGACCAACTGGGAAATAGTGTTCAATATGCTATCCATTAATAACTAATACAAAAGGCAGCGTCTGGGAAGTGAATTACTGTACATGGGAATGTACTTTTTATTGCCTGGGTAGTGGCGGTACATAAAAGTACTCAGCAGAGTATGTTAAGTTCTGTTCAGTTGTGCCAAAGCGAAGCAAATAATTAGCTAGCTAAATGTATCCTCCATGACTACAGATACATTAACTTAGGATGGCACTTGAATTAAATATTTAGAACCACTCAAGGAGCCTTCCCTCTGAAAGTTATGAGCCTGCGTTAATATAGCACTACTCACACATAACCACTGAGTATTGAATTCCACCTAACCACCTAATCAGCAACAGTTGTGGCCTCTGTTTAGGTCATCTATCAGGGGTTGACCCACAGGGGCAGTGAATAGTTCATACCTTCTGTCTGATACTACTATGTAAGTGCTGCTGAATCACACCGTTCCCCTGTAGTCATACGAGTGGACTGCAGCCTATCGGGATTGGCTCTGTGATCTGCAACACTGAAATTCCTTATAACCTAAACAGGTGTTCAGAGATAAAAATGGTCTGACTGGACATCATTCTAAGGAAGCTAAAGGAAACTACAGTGGAAACCGTTGGGAAAAGCTGGTACCTGTACCTGTTAGCTATCAACAAAATGGATGATATCCATCTCTGAGCTCCTATAGTAACTTTCATGGATAGAAATAAAAAAAGGGCAACATTCCGAGTAGCCTATTTACTGCAATATTCTACTGTCGTAGAGATGCCTGGACTTTGCGAGTCACTAATATGACTTCACATCACTGATGTTTCACATCAATCTAACCACTAAACCAATCAAAAGGTTGAGGTGACCCGGGAGACGTGCAGTTTTCACCAACCCTCTCATACACTGGAAACAATGTCTGGCCGTCGAACAAACCGCTTCCCTTGCATAACCTCTCTGAATCATCAAACAAGGGGAAATAGGATAAGGATATTCTTCAATGCACTCTTACTAATGCGGGAGGGGGGCTGAAAGTGTAGAGTGTAGAGAGGGGAGGTAGATGTGTAAATAGCTGCAGGTCCACTGGGGACGATGTTCATCCATTAGGCCTAGAGTTCCTGTAAGACACGGACTCCGATACCTTTCTGTGATGTGACCCACCGAGAGCCTTTAAAAAAAATGTCCTACAAAGATGAGCAGAACAATGTTTCTAGAATCTCGCCGAAGCTCAATAATAAGCCACGACTATGAATTGGGTCCAGACAGGGTGCCTTGAGTTTTTCCTGATCATACAATGTTAGGCAGGTACAAATAAAGGAAACACACCAATTCTAGTTTAATCCAGTCCATTTTAGAACCTTGTTGCGACACCTGACCTGATAGAAAGTCACAGTAGGTGCAAAATATTTTCTAATTATGTTGGCATGTCACACATGTACGAGCAGCGTGTGTAAAACCACATCATCCCAGATTTCCAACCTGTAATTAATACACAGAAGGTACGATGGCCTGAGGAAAGAACAGGTTGTAAAGTGCAGATTAAAGCCACACCCATGTTTCTTTATGTCCACGGTGGTTGTTCGCAATATAATTACTTGCGTAACTGCTGCTCCTTTCACGCTGTGGGATACAGTTGTATCTGACAAATCATTTGTTGACAGACTCTATGAAGATTTTCATCCATGGTCGGCTGTATTCAGGGTTATTTCAACTGAGAAAAAGCAGCGGTAACGTGCATGTTTGGGTAACTGGTTAGTTGTGAACTCTCTTAAATAAATACAAATATAGTCAGACATTTGCCAGAGCCCAACTGTGAAATGCCAACCGGTTAGCCAAGTTGTACTGGCACAAAGGAACCAAATTAGTAGCATTGCTTTGGCAATTTAATTGAGGTTCAACAGATAAACAGGCAAATAAAACATTAATGGCGGTGGTTACTGCTTGTAGACTTCATGGCATCGGAATGACCATATTTGGTTGGCTGACTAGGGAAGCTCAGATGAATCATTACATGGCCTTTATGGTTAAGACCCAGAGGGATATGAATTATGTAAGGTGGATGATAAGGTAAGCCTATTCATGTACTGCCCTTCCCCAACTACTATGTAAACACACAAACAGATAGAAAGTGAGAATGGTTTTGACACATGCACACAGATGACACTTCACAGAAATAAGAAACAAAACACTTCAGTTCCATTGTGAGAAAAGAAAGGTATCATTCGGGTGCACCTGCAACTAGCAGTGCACTATTGTGAATGTAACAACATTGGCAGTATCAATTGACAAGCAGTGAGGACTAGGACATTTGGATAACAAAATGAATGTCCACATCCTACTCAGTGCATGCCATTTGAGGATGATATTTGCAGTTTGCCTTATCCTTAACTGAAGGCTGTTTGTGAAACTGGCGCAAGTGACCCGATACCAGCGTGAATACCTCGCTGGACAAAGCAGGCACAGCAGCCGCTCATTCAGCCTCATTATTTGCACCTGAATGGGGCTTCCTAGAGGCTAAACGCTTTTTTTGGCGCGTGTTTACGGGAGAGTTTGAAAGAGTGAAAATATTCAGATGTAGGCATACTTGGCGCCTGGTGGCTGCAGCGTTGTTTAAAGCCTGCTGCGCTGGGTGACTGCGTTTCTCACAAGCTGATGATACGCAAATGAGCTGAGGAGGAGAGAGATGAGTTGGTCAGGTGATGGGAGAGCCAACTGATCTGCCAAATGAAAGGTGTATGAAGGTCTATGATAAAAGGAATATGTGGTTATCTTTATATATATATATATATATATATATATATATATATATATGTGTGTGTATTTTGAGATGTTATACACGAAGTGTAATCATATAACAACTTTTCCATATACCAACTCTCCATATAGCCTATCCTGTAATCACACTCCATTGGTCTACAATTGAGAGGACAACGCACTGTTTCCAACGTCTCCATAACCTATCCTGCAGTATATCTCTTTCAACACGGAGTGCGTTATGCTCTATGCTGCTCGGAGAACTACCCTGCATGCGCCTTGGACATGTCTTTCATATGTGTTTGGAGATAAAAAACGTGTGTTTTGGTTTTTGTGTATGAGGATTTTATCGGATTGACGGAGAAGGTATGTAATGCATTGGGATGTACTAATATTAGCCTATATTGAAATACAACGCGTAATATTTGCGTAATATTTCATCCAAAATGCGTAACTTCGACTCTCGTACCGTGCGTGCATCTTTCGGTATCGTTACCCTATTCGTAAGGTGTTAATTGCTTACTCTTCTTTTTTCAAGGGGGCGGACTTTGCCAGGCGCAGCATTACGGTTATACTTGTTAAACTCGTTTCTGTGCAGGAGGGGCTTGTATAGAGGTGTCTTTAAAGCTCGCACGAGCGCAAGAGGAAAAGCAAAGAGACTACAAGCGCTCACTGGGCTCACTGGCTTTATATAGGGCTAAATTTAGGGACGTGTAGTGCGTGTTTCCGCCGCTTCGTACAATTGGTCCAGCTTTTCAGCTACAATATTTATAAGGTATAGGAACTCCTACCAATCAAACTTTCACATGACTCTGAAACAGTACTCGAAGTGAGAAGTAGTGGTTTATACTACTACAAATAGTTTATCGTGTGGACTCCAGTCGACATCGCGTTTGCTAATATTCTTAGACAGAAATAACGTTTTTTATTCAAGAAAATTACAACGTATGGAAATGGCCTTAACCGGGACCATTTTACCATCCATCGCTACATTTGCGAACCAAAAGGAAAAATGCTGGGAAAATGTAAGTATATTGGATGATCAATTTAGAGATGCTTGTTGGTTATTTTACATATTGTTGGACAATTTATGTAACAATAAAGAAATAGCATTTCAGTCCAGATGTAGAATCAACACATATTTGTTGGTGAAGTTTAGCAATTAAACAGTTAGCCGAAATATATAGAGAGTTTTATTTTGTTATATTATAATTTCACTAATGGTATCCTTTATTATTTCAGAGGTGGAAGGGAGAGATGGACAGGCCTGTGCATTCCAGCTGTGCTGTGGTGGAGAGCATGGACAACTGCATGGGCAGAAAAGACGAAGAAGAGCTCGATAAATTCCTGGATCTGGAGTTTATTCTCTCGAACTCCACGGGCACAGACAGCAACACTCCATCCTCCGGGACGGAGTACAGGCTAGGAGAGCAGAACAGCATGTATCACTCCGGGATGCAGTCTACCTACCCGCTGCCCGAGATGAGCAGCCCACCTCCACCTTACAACAGTCTGATGGCTGAGCTCCTGCGCACTGAGCTTGACAGCAGCTTCTGCCACCAGCTTTCCGGCAACAGCATCCATGGGAGATTTCTAGTCAGTTCCTCTGCCTTCCCAAATCAGGACTTTGTAGACAACATCAAGGTCGAGCCGTCCATGGACAGTTACGGACCGCTTATGGGCATGGTGCCACAGAGCTGCCCAAAGATCAAGCAGGAGGGGAACGTTTCGTGCATGATGTCCTTCGAGCAGCCGAGACTAGCCAACTCTCCACAGGCTGCGGGGAACATGACACCGCCTCTCAGCCCAGACGACCTGATGAGCTCCGAGTGTCAGCCCCAGATGTGCCACTCCATGACTTTCCCCCAGAGCTACCGCTCCGCAGCGGGATACCCTCACTCTCACCCGTCCCAACAGATGCAGCTCCCGTACCAGAGCGCACACCAGTTCGGGATGTATGAAGACGGAATGGGTATGCAGCCCACCAACCAGAGAGTGCTACTCACTCCACCGTCCTCCCCGCTGGAGATGATGGACTCAAAGCCAAAGAGGGGTCGGCGCTCCTGGCCAAGGAAGCGCACAGCGTCTCACACATGCACTTTCGCTGGATGCGGGAAAACCTACACCAAGAGCTCGCACTTGAAAGCGCACCACAGAACGCACACCGGTAAGGAATATTCCTCATTTTCTCTTTATGCTTATTGCAAACTTGAACTACTTGGCTCTCTCTATGTGTTGCAAAGAACTGCGTTGTATGTCAGTATACTTATGGTCTTTTCCATTGTGTAATTCAACAGGTGAAAAACCATACCATTGCAGTTGGGAGGGTTGTGGCTGGAAGTTCGCCCGCTCCGACGAGCTGACACGCCATTTCCGTAAGCACACTGGCCACAGGCCGTTCCAGTGCCACCTGTGTGAGCGCGCCTTCTCCAGGTCCGACCACCTCGCGCTGCACATGAAGCGACACATGTGATAAACCACATACGATTGAGGACTATGCCAAATTAACCAAGAACAACATCAAGAAAGATGTCTCCAAAATATGTATTTCGTATTTTAGTTTATTTAAATTTGGAGGGGGGGGGTAATAGGAAAACAGCATGAGAACATAAAACGTGGTCCGACTTGACCAATTAACGAATTCTATATACAAATACTATTTTTGAAATATGTAGCTGGTACTACTTTGTTATTTTTTATCGAATAATATTTCTATAAAAGGCTTTAAACATGCATTACACGATGTTTGCATTTGTGAATTCAAGTCAACATATGAGGCAGGCCCTATACACCTCTGACGCAACTGGAATCTGACAATTACATTGTTTAATATGATGTGTTTTGATAGTCACGATAGTGCCTTCGATTATCTATATGCATCCTACGAGTGCCATATTTTCTCATGGCAAAAATAAAACAACGTTTGTGTGAGTGTTATAACTGTAAACAGAACATGAAATAAGCTTTAAGACAATGTTTTGATCTAAAACTGCCTTCCAGTCTTCAGAGGCTAGAATTGAATGTTCTGTGTGTGCATTTATCTGTTGAATAACATTTGATGTCAGGGTCTTTAAAACTATGGAAATAGTTGTCCATCTCAACATGACAAAGGGCTAAACGGTCTTGTGACTTAAAACTGTTCTGTTTGGTTTTTCTGAGTAAATGTATTAATGCCATGTAAATACATTTTTATATAATGTAAATAGTTTATTCTAATGTACATATTAAACTAATTGAACAACATTATTCTTGACTTTGAGTGAAATACTTGTGGCTTTCTGTCTATTATCCTGACAAAGGAAAACGGAACAGCCCTGACATCTGTGTATCATCACACCAGACTGTAACATCACACCAGTCAACCATACTTCCTGTATCTTTACATCAACCATAAGCTATAGTTGTCCCTGTGTGAATGGCTTGCCAGCTATCCTATAGGCCAGTTCAGGCCTGAGCAGTTTACAATATAAATGTGAGTGCAATGTTTTCCATCTGTCACAGGGCCACTGCCAGAGTCTTGTGGCTCATACAGCCTATAAATACAAACATTACATTTACATAATTACAGAGACTTAATATAGATGTCCCCTCTCTGGGTCTGGGCACAGGGGCACACCGCACTGAAAGAGAAAGGAACCCTAGTCCCTGCCTCAATGAGAAGAACCAATGGGACGGGGTGGAAAGTTCAGTGGGGCTTAGAAGAGAGTGACACGAAGGTTATGCATCTGTTAGCCTGGATTTGAGTCTCACAATGAATGTACTTGTTCCTTAAATATTCAATAGAATCAAACCTTTCACTTCAAGTAGCCTCTGAGTTAGGCTCCGTTGTCTTATATCAATGTTGATAAAGCATGAAACAGTAATGAGCAGCTATCCCTTAAACATGGTTGCACATTCTTCAAAGTGCATTTTTAAGTTGGTATGCTATCCAAAAAACAAAGCACCCCCACTCTGGAAGGAGCAAGGAGTTAAAATCACATGAAGTGGCCCAGAGTACAACAACATTTTAAACACACAGCCTGTGTATTTGGGTCACATGACAACATTCCTGCACAATAAGTCAGGTGTAGTTAGGTGCCTTCAGAATAAATGCTTCTTTACTGTGTTATGGGCCTAATTATGTACTTTGGCTATGTATAAAAACAGGCAGAGCGAGAGAAAGAGAGAGAGAGAGAGAGAGAGAGAGAGAGAGAGAGAGAGAGAGAGAGAAGAGAAATGGGCAACCTTTGTGAACTGACAAGCTCACAACAATGTCTCTACATTGGCTCGATGGGGAAGCATAAGAGACAACTTTTTCTTCAAGTGTTACAACTTTTTGGGACCGAATCATCTTCTGGGTGCCCGTGCCAGTTTAGAGAAAAGAGGAAGTAGGAGTGCCACTATGATTAGCCAATTTACTCAAGTGAAAAATCAAACATTCTCATTTCACTTTTTGCTCAGTGTAATAATAACATCTAGAAGCGAGTGTGGGAAGATTGAAGTGTGAGTTAGGAGACAGAGGTCATGTATCCATATGGTTAATGCATTCGGTCATCCATGCAAGCTGTCTATCTATAAACAAACAAGAAAAGAGTGTGTATTCCACAGGCTTTCATTGCTATCTGGTTTCCCCTTTAGATGGCTCAAATTACAGGCTTACAAAAAGGAATTTCCTTCATTACAATATGTTTACATCTATTCCACATCACATATACAGCACATCATTGTCATTCAGAATTATCTCTGAATCTGATCTAACGGATGGTGTTTTCGAAAGTGCATGCCTTGCTTTTGAAACTCCTTTTGCCACAATAACACTCAAGTTACTCTGCTCCAGATTCAGCCGAAAATGTATCTGTATCTCTTAGTACGAAACCATTCATAACACACAGTGTTCACTGGCTCTTTGCCACGGCACACCTGAAACTCATGCTCAAGATCAAAATCAAAGAACATTTACAGAGCCAAGAGGCACGAATGCTGTTATGCCTACTTTGTTGTTGAATTTAGGGTTGGTGTATCAGAGCTGTTCCTCTAGTGATAAGTACTGTTCTAAAAGGTCAAAGTAGGTGATTGTCATAGTTTTAGGACTATCTCCTAATGTTATACCATCCTTATGTGCAGATGTACAGGTAACTGCCAAAATAAAGGAAACACCAACATAAAGAATCCTGGGACACCACGAGCCAGAACAGCTTCAATGCACCTTGGCATAGATTCTACAAATATCTGGAACTCTATTAGAGGGATGGGATGCCATTCTTCCATAAGAAATTCCATCATTGGTGGTGGAAAAACTCTGTCTCAGGCACCGCTTCAGAATATCCCATAAGTGTTCAATTGGGTTGAGAACTGGTGACTGAGACGGCCATGGCATATGGTTTACATCATTTTCATTCTCATCAAACCATTCAATGACCACTTGTGCCCTGTGGATGGGGGGCATAGCCATGGTGGCCAAAATAATGGCCTGCCCAGCATTGTTATACACAACCCTAAGCATGATGGGATGTTAATTGCTTAATTATATCAGGAACCACACCTGTGTGGAAGCACCTGCTTTCAATATACTGGAAACAAGTGTTTCCATTATTTTGGCAGTTACCTGTATGTAGGCCTATTTAAAGTTGTTTTATATTAGGTATACTTTAGTCTGAAGTGAGCACTTTCAGAATTTCTGCCAGGTCAGAGAAACTATCCATAAACATGGTTGGCTGCATTTAGCTGCAGTTTATCATGCATATATGCTGCTTTACACAGAGTATATTCACAAGCAACAGCATAATTGTATACAATTCTACAGGGGATGGTTCCATTAAAAAAGGTCAACAAAGTAGTAAGTCCATAGAGAGGACATGGAATACCTAGGATAGGGTAAGTAAGGGTAAGTAATCCTTCTCACCCCCCCCCCAACAAGATTTAGATGCAAGTGGCTGTTCCACTGGTTGTCATAAGGTGTATGCACCAATTTGTAAGTCGCTCTGGATAAGAGCGTCTGCTAAATGACTTAAATGTAAATGTAAATGTAAATGAGAAGGCAGCTTTCTAAAGCTCTACAGCACAAGCTATAGACATATGTTTGAGTTTTATATTAAAGCTCGGAAAGGGGGAAAGAGCATTGAGTGCTGAAAATTAAGGGTGAGTGAGTGAGTCAAATATGTTATTTGTCACATGCTTCTTAAAACAACAAGGGGTAGATTAACAGTGAAATACTTACGGGCCCTTGAGTGAGTGAGTGAGTGAGTGTGTAGAGATCACTATCACAGCTGGCCTCCAATGGGCAACCAAGCACACACACATTTCAGTTTCCACTAATGACGATCGACAGTATATTCACCAAGACTCCGAGGAACACGATAGTCCTGGCCTCCATAGTCAATGTGAAGACCCGACATCTCATATTGACATCCTGTCTGAGTCAAATGTACAACATCAATCATACCAGGAAAGAGTTTATCTCAGTGGATTCCTAGACTTCACGGCAGCCAAGGGCCATTTACCACGTGGGGAAAAGTGGGAATGTCATGGGATGAGTACACCACCTACTGGAGCTGTTTGGAAGCTCCTCGGTGGAAGACACTCATCCGGTCTATGGAGGAACAACATGGATTAACTTTGGCACTGGCTAAAGACAGGCCTTTGTAGAGTGATACTACATGTAGAGTGAAGGATCATTATGAGCTTGAGGTCGGAAATACACAATTCCGTTTGCAAGGCACTTGATGTATACAGTATGTTTATATATTCGTTGATATATGTTAATGTCTCGGTTCATTTGATAGAAATGTATAAATTAAGGACACATTACATAAAAACATACATAGCAACATCAGCTTAGTTAAATGGTAATCATCTCCCCTCGCCAGCTGCATGTAGGTCTAGTATTGCTTCAGTGCATAGACCAAAAGATAGATTTCTCAAAGATAAGCGTCAGACTATGAATTACATGGAGTGAGAGAGTACTCAGAGGGTCAATCTGGACTGTTTTAGCCAGCATTCCTCCCCTGACAGTCAGTCCTATTGAGTTTGTTTTTTTCCACAATATCCCTGGGGCAGCCCTGCTCTGGAGCAGCAAGCCCCACTCTCCCTCACAACAGCTGATTAAATAGACTGGGCTAAGGGGACTGGAACTGCTGCTCCTGCTCCTGAGGACCAGGGCTAATTATGTATTAACTATAGCAGATTGGTTACAGGAGGGGTGGTTCTCTTAATTGTTTTCCTAGCCATTCCGAGTTCTTGGAGCTGAGGCCGAGAAACACTATGGCCACCAGCTAGCTAGCTGTCAGAGAGTTGTGTGTGTGTGTGTGTGTGTGTGTGTGTGTGTGTGTGTGTGTGTGTGTGTGTGTGTGCACATGTGGAGTGTAAACATTCTCCAACATCATGAGGCATTAAACTAGCACCCCAAGCCCCTCCACAGCTGGGAAGGAATATCCTATTATTTCCCTGAAATCTCTTTAAAAAGGGGGTGTGGTGCCACTATTTGCCTGGTGAAAACACTTGTGTTGAAATATGCTGCTAGTGACAACATGACTACATGTGCAACCTTTCTGCTCATAAAATGTCAAGTGCTTGCAAAGAAAACATGTCAGTTCAGTCAATCTCTTGGTAAAAGTAAATGTCAACACTAGTAAATACCCGAAAAAGAATGCACAAATATGGATACAAACACTGAAGGGACAATTTGTGAGGCATTCAATAAGTCTCCATGACCCATTTTCCTCCTTAAAAGCAATGGCCATTTCATTTCCACACTACCATTAACATAAGGTAAATAAAAACGTACCTAGGAATTTCCTGTTATTTCATACGGACACAGTTAACATTCCGAACACAGGACTTGCTTAGGTTTCAAGTAATATGTCCAAAAATGTAGTCTGTCGACGGAGAATTATTTTCACACTTGCAGCTGTATCCTTGAAATATAGACGACTGTAATTCACTGCACATTTTACTGCCTGGTGTTGCTTTTTGGCAGGTCTGGCGTTTGGGGGACCATCAATGAGCATCTTGTCTGGAGCTTCAGATGTAGTATTTAGTAGTTTGAGGGAGTCTTAATTCAAAAGGTCAGGAAGTATGAACCAACACACCTGGGGGGGTAAATAAAGTCTATGAACCTTTCGTTTGTTTATGTAGATTTACTGTACATACTGGTACTAGATCATAGCAGACTGCGGTTGACATGAAACAGCAACCATTGGAGTCATATTTAAGGCTGCTATTATTATTTATTATGGATCCCCATTAGCTGTTGCCAAGGCAGCAGCTACTCTTCCTGGGGTCCAGCAAAATTAAGGCAGTTTATACCATTTTAAAAACGTTACAATACATCCACAGATTTCACAACACACTGTGTGCCCCTACTCTACTACTACCACAGATCTACAGTACAAAATCCATGTGTACGTCTATATATAGTGCGTATGTATCATCAAATCAAATCAACGTTTATTTGTCACGTGTGCCTACAGGTGTAGGTAGACCTTACAGTGAAATGCTTACTTACAGGCTCTAACCAATAGTGCGGAGGAAAAAACATATGTGTGTGTGTGTGTGTGTGTGTGTAGGTAAGTAAAGAAATAAAACAACATCATGTATGTGTATTTATGTGTCTGTGACTATGTTTGTGTCCCCACTGTTCCATAAGGTGTATTTTTATCTGTTATTTAAATTAAACTTTACTCCTTGCATCAGTTACTTGATGTGAAATGAGTCCCATGTAGTCATGGCTCTATGTAGTACTGTGCACCTCCCATAGTCTGTTCTGGACTTGGGGACTGTGACGAGACCTCTGGTGGCATGTCTTGTGGGGTATTCATCAGTGTCCGAGCTGTGTGCCAGTAGTTCAAACAAACACCTCGGTCGATTCAACATGTCAATACCTCTCATAAATACAAGTAGTAATGAAGTCTATCTCTCCTCCACTTTGAGCCAGGAGAGATTGACATGCAAATTATTAATGTTAGCTCTCTGTGTACATCCAAGGGCCAAGCGTGCTGCCCTGTTCTGAGCCAATTGCAATTTTCCTAAGTCTATTTTTGTGGCACCTGACTAACTTATTCCTTGCCATCTACTCTGAAACTAACTGCAGATTTTTTGTTACGTGTTAAGGGTCATTTCAGTCACTGTAGTAGCTGGCATATATAGTGCTGAGTCATCCGCATACATTTACTCAAAGCCAGTGGTATGTCCTTAGTAAAGATTGAAAAAAGCAAGGGGCCTTGACAGCTGCCATGGGGAATTCCTGATTGTACCTGAATTATGTTGGAGAGGCCTCCATTAAAGAACACCCTCTGTGTTCTGTTAGACAGGTAACTCTTTATCCACAATTTAGCAGGGGGTGTAAAGCCATAACACACACATTTTTCCAGCAGCAGACTATGATCGATAATGTCAAAAACTGCACCGAAGTCTAACAAAACAGCCCCTAGAATATTTTTATGATCAATTTCTCTCAGCCAATCATCAGTCATTTGTGTATGTGCTGTGCTTGTTGAATGTCTTTGCCTATAAGCGTGCTGAAAGTTTGTTGTCAATTTGTTTACAGTAAAATAGTATTGTATCTGGTCAAACACCTTTTTTTCCAAAAGTTTACAAAAGGCTTGGTAACAGGCTGATTGGTCGGCTATTTGAGACAGTAAAGTTGTTTAAATTATTCTTAGGTAGCGGAATGACTTTTGCTTTCCTCCAAGCCTTGGGGCACACACTTTCTAGTACACTTAAATTGAATATTTTTTTAATATTTTAATTTCACCTTTATTTAACCAGGTAGGCAAGTTGAGAACAAGTTCTCATTTACAATTGCGACCTGGCCAAGATAAAGCAAAGCAGTTTGACACATACAACAACACAGAGTTACACATGGAGTAAAACAAACATACAGTCAATAATACAGTAGAAAAATAAGTCTATATACAATGTAAGCAAATGAGGTGAGATAAGGGAGGTAAAGGCAAAAAAAGGCCATGGTGGCGAAGTAAATACAATATAGCAAGTAAAACACTGGAATGGTAGATTTGCAGTGGAAGAATGTGCAAAGTAGAGATATAAATAATGGGGTGCAAAGGAGCAAAGTAAATAAATAAATACAGTAGGGGGAGAGGTAGGTGTTTGGGCTAAGTTATAGATGGGCTATATACAGGTGCTGTAACCTGTGAGCTGCTCTGACAGCTGGTGCTTAAAGCTAGTGAGGGAGATAAGTGTTTCCAGTTTCAGAGATTTTTGTAGTTCATTCCAGTCATTGGCAGCAGAGAACTGGAAGTAGAGGCTGCCAAAGGAAGAATTGGTTTTGGAGGTGACCAGATATGAAGATATGGCAAATATGAGTGGCAATATCGTCCGATTGTCACGCCCTGGCCTTAGTTATCTTTGTTTTCTTTATTATTTTGGTTAGGCCAGGGTGTGATATGGGTGATTTATGTGTTTTGTCTTGTCTAGGGTTTTTTGTAGATTTATGGGGTTGTGTTCAGTTTAGGTGTCTAGGTAAGTCTATGGTTGCCTAGATTGGTTCTCAATCAGAGGCAGGTGTTTATTGTTGTTTCTGATTGGGAACCATATTTAGGCAGCCATATTCTTTGGGTATTTTGTGGGTGATTGTTTCCTGTCTTTGTGTTTTATGCACCAGTTAGGACTGTTACGGTTTTCACGTTTATTGTTTTGTAGTTTGTTCATGTTTGAGTTTTCTTATTAAAGAACCATAAACTATAACCACGCTGCGTTTTGGTCCGCCTCTCCTTCCCAGGAAGAAAGCAGTGACAAAATCACCCACCACAACAGGACCAAGCGGCGTGGTGACAGGCAGCGGCAGGAGGAGCAGCGATGTCAGGATTATTGGACTTGGGAGCAGAATCCGGACAATACGACTTGGGAAGAGATAGACAGGTGGGCGGTCGACCCAGGGAGAGAGTGCCGGAGCCCGCCTGGAATTCGCTGGAGCAGTGCGAGGAGGGTTATAGGAGAATGGAGTTGGAGAAACGAGCACGGCGGCGCGGTAGGAAGCCCGAGAGTCAGCCCCTAAAATGTATTGGGGGGGAGGGGAAGTATGGCGAAGCCAGGTAGGAGACCTGCACCAACTTCCTGTGCTTACTGGAGAGCGAGAGAGACCGGGCAGGCACCGTGTTATGCTGTGGAGCGCACGGTGTCCCCACTGCGGGTGCATAGCCCGGTGCGGTACATACCAGCTCCTCGTATCGGCCGGACTAGAGTGGGCATCGAGCCAAGTGCCATGAAACCGGCTCTACGCATCTGGTCTCCAGTGCGTCTCCTTGGGCCGGCGTACATGGCACCAGCCTTACGCATGGTGTCCCCGGTTCGCCTGCACAGCCAAGTGCGGGCTATTCCACCTCGCCGCACTGGCAAGGTGACCGGTAAGGTTGGGCAGGCTCGGTGCTCAAGAGCTCCAGTGCAACCTCCACGCACCATCCCTCCGGCGGCAGCCCCCCGCACCAGGCTTCCTGTGCGTGTCCAGAGCCCAGTATTCCCTGTTCCTCCTCCCCGCACTCGACCTGAGGTGCATGTCCTCGGCCCAGTACCACCAGCGCCGGCACCACGCACCAGGCCTTACAGTGCGCCTCGTCTGTCCAGAGTCTCCCGTCTGTCCAGAGCCGCCAGAGTCTCCCGTCTGTCCAGAGCCGCCAGAGTCTCCCGTCTGTCCAGAGCCGCCAGAGTCTCCCGTCTGTCCAGAGCCGCCAGAGTTTCCCGTCTGTCCAGAGCCGCCAGAGTCTCCCGTCTGTCCAGAGCCGCCAGAGTCTCCCGTCTGTCCAGAGCCGCCAGAGTCTCCCGTCTGTCCAGAGCCGCTAGAGTCTCCCGTCTGTCCAGAGCCGCCAGAGTCTCCCGTCTGTCCAGAGCCGCCAGAGTCTCCCGTCTGTCCAGAGCCGCCAGAGTCTCCCGTCTGTCATGAGCCGCCAGAGTCTCCCGTCTGTCATGAGCCGCCAGAGTCTTCCGTCTGTCATGAGCCGCCAGAGTCTCCCGTCTGTCCAGAGCCACCAGAGTCTCCCGTCTGTCATGAGCCGCCAGAGTCTCCCGTCTGTCATGAGCCGCCAGAGTCTCCCGTCTGTCATGAGCCGCCAGAGTCTCCCGTCTGTCATGAGCCGCCAGAGTCTCCCGTCTGTCATGAGCCGCCAGAGTCTCCCGTCTGTCATGAGCCGCCAGAGTCTCCCGTCTGTCATGAGCCGCCAGAGTCTCCCGTCTGTCATGAGCCGCCAGAGTCTCCCGTCTGTCATGGAGCCGCCAGAGCCGGCGGTCAGCATGGCGCCGCCAGAGCCACCAGTCAGCCGGGATCTTCCAGAGCCAGCCGCCGGTCAGCCAGGATCTTCCAGAGCCGCCGTTCAGCCAGGATCCGCCAGAGCCGCCGGTCAGCCAGGATCCGCCAGAGCCGCCGGTCAGCCAGGATCCGCCAGAGTCGCCAGTCAGCCAGGATCCGTCAGAGCCACCGGTCAGCCAGGATCTGCCAGAGCCGCCGGTCAGCCAGGATCCGCCAGAGCCGCCATTCAGCCAGGATCTGCCAGAGCCGTCAACCTGCCTGAGCTACCTCTTAGTCCTGAGCTACCCCTCAGTCCTGAGCTACCCCTCAGTCCAGGTGGGCCCTTTGTTAGAGTTACTAGGCCAAGGTCGGCGGCGAGGGTCGCCACTCAAAGGACGCTAAAAAAGCGGACAAAGACTATGGTGGAGTGGGGTCCACGTCCCGTGCCAAAGCCGCCACCGTGGACAGACGCCCACCCAAACCCTCCCCTATGGGTTTAGGTGTGCGGCCAGAAGTCCGCACCTTTGGGGGGGTACTGTCACGCCCTGGCATTAGTTATCTTTGTTTTCTTTATTATTTTGGTTAGGCCAGGGTGTGATATGGGTGATTTATGTGTTTTTCACTTGTCTAGGGGTTTTTGTAGATTAATGGGGTTGTGTTAAGTTTATGTGTCTAGGTAAGTCTATGGTTGCCTAGATTGGTTCTCAATCAGAGGCAGGTGTTTATTGTTGTTTCTGATTGGGAACCATATTTAGGCAGCCATATTCTTTGGGTATTTTGTGGGTGATTGTTTCCTGTCTTTGTGTTTTATGCACCAGTTAGGACTGTTACGGTTTTCACGTTTATTGTTTTGTAGTTTGTTCATGTTTGAGTTTTCTTATTAAAGAACCATGAACTATAACCACGCTGCGTTTTGGTCCGCCTCTCCTTCCCAGGAAGAAAGCCGTGACACCGATATTATCCTCATTAATTTTCCATCCAAGTTGTCAGACCCCGGTGGCTTGTCATTGTTGATAGAGAACAATCATTTGTTCACCTCTTCCACACTCACTTCATGGAATTCGAAATGACAATGCTTGTCTTTCATAATTTGGTCAGATAGACTTGGATGTGTAGTGTCTGCGTTTGTTGCTGGCATGTCATGCTTAAGTTTGCTAGTCTTACCAATGAAAAAATCATAGTAGTAGTTGGCAATATCAGTTGGTCTTGTGATGAATGAGCCATCTGATTCAATGAGTGATGGACCTGAGTTTGCCGTTTTACCAAAATGTAATTTAACATGCTACAAAGCTTTTTACTATTATTCTTTATGTCATTTATCTTTGTTTCATAGTGTAGTTTCTTCTTCTTTTTATTCAGTTTAGTCACATGAATTCTCAATTTACAATACGTTTGCCAATCGGTTGTGCAGCCAGACTTATTTGCCATTCCTATTGCCTCATCCCTCTCAACCATACAATTTTTCAATTCCTCATCAATCCACGGGGATCTAACCGTTTTTACAGTCATTTTCTTAATGGTTGTATGTTTTATAAGTAACTGGAATAAGCAATTTCATAAATGTGTCAAGTGCAGCATCTCTTTGCTCCTCATTACACACCATGGACCAACAAAGATTCAACAACATAGGAATCACTACACTTGCAGCACTGATGGAATCCTTAAGATTCATACTAAAGAAAAAACACAATTTCCACTGCCTGTATACTATGTATACCGGTTCAAATGAACACAAAGGAGATTTTAAACACAGCCTAGACAGACAGGGGTTTGTGCATTTGTATTAAGACTACGAATCATATGATATAATCTATAAAACATGTGAAATTAAATGTGATGTCCTAATATAAGTACAAAAGCCAAATCAATGGAATTAAGAGAAAAAAAAACACAAACCCGAGACCTATCAATTTAACTGAAATGTTTATTCTAGTAAACAATGACCATGTACAGGGGATTAGCATTTCAAATAAATCCAAGCGTTTGTATTTTTGCATATATCCTGTTTCAAGTTACACACATCTTTCCACTTCTCATGAAACAAATATAACAGACATAATATACAGTTTGTGTACATCTTATACAATGCAGAAAGACAGCTGGATTATTTCTTATTTTCATCTATAGAGGGACAGCCAAAGGCAGGCCAAATGGAAAAGGAATGCACCAAGCTTTAGAAGTCAGATCAGTTGTCAGAAAACCAGAAAACCAAAATAAAAGCCCTCTACAATCTGTTTGGCTTGTACAATAGTTATACAGGCCTCTGCATGTATCCCTATACACATGATCAAACTTGAACACCCGAACAACGAGAAAATAAGAAATAAAATCTATTGCACAATGGTGGTATCAAAGACAAAATACAGCATGAGTGGTAAGTACGTAGAGAACACTAGGTAGTGGATGAGAGAACACTTGGGCCCTGTTTCAATACTCTCAAAATGCATCCTTCCATCCTGCCTCCCTAATCTGACATGATTAGATGGGTGATTGGGATACATCATGGAACCCTTTCTTTCACCAATCCAATAGTGACAGATCAATGATAACTTCAAAGAATGGAGTAAGAAAGGATGGATGGATGTTTAAGGTATAAAAAGGGGCATGAAGTGACCAATGAACAGAGAGCTGTGGCCTGGTCTACGGCCAACCAAGCACACTCACTGTGGATTTCCCCTAACCCGAGGACACATTACAGGGGTTCTGACACAGAGCATTCTGGGTAAGGTTGGCATTCCAAGCTTCGGCGTCTGACCTGTGATTAAAACACCACAGGGCTGAATGCAGACGACCACAGGTTACCTCAGCTATAAACAGCAGCCCGATTAAAGGTCAGATCTGTACCAGAACAGGTTCTTCTCATAGAAAATTATTACACTGTTGTAACCACTACAGCAAAGAAGTTTGATATGTAAACATAAACAAATAAATATCAGGGAGAGATGGTTGCAATTTCCACCTAGTGGCAGTGTTAATGGTCCATACCGCAGAATTGTAACTTAAATCATGTCCTTCCCCAACCCAAAGGACAACGTAGCTTTAATAATACATTTTCACAACATATGGCTCAGGATAGGTCTTTTCACTCAGACTACTCCAATAGTAGGGGACAACAATGGCATTACATGGAAGCTTATTAAAGGTAATGGACACATGTACAGTAGGACACATATAGTTCAATACAACAGGAGAACATAAAACAAAGGGGAAATGAGTGCAACTGTCATTTTCATATGAGCTACTATTATCATCATCATCTCTATTCAGTTCAATTCAAAGCTTAAAGGGCAATTCTGCCACTTTTTAACCTCATATTCATTATGGCCAGCACCATACCATTGTCTACATATGTGAAAAGGACGCGTTTCTATGATCTGTGGTTAAAAAGATAAGAAGAAAGGTCCTAAAAAATGCTTCTCTGTAGTTAGGTTTACATCCAATTGGCAACCGATTTTAATGCGAATACTCAAAAATCTGCGCATTTTCCCACTAGGGGTGTGTTTCCACCAAACGGACTTGTTGTGGTCACATAAAATGTCATTTTTCGTTTTAAGTGTACTGAATAAAAATCTAAAGTTGAATGTGTTTCCATCGTATTTTCAACTCTTCCGATAGTTTTGTCACAAAAACTGTTGCGTTCAAGAGCACATTTTCCCACTCTGGCCTTGGCACGAGAGCTCTAGCCAACAGCTCGCAGATACAGTGTGGGTAGGCTAGTTGACATGATGACATTATTATGGACAACAGCGAGAATATTTTTTACTTGTCAAACGGCAGACAAGCATCGATCATCATGTCACCAGAATAAGACCCTCGATATTTATTGGAAAGGAGCATCGAGATCACCGTGGCGTGCACTTTCACCACCCTGCGAAGTTCATCGTGACTTATTTCATCTGTAGTGCCGTTTTTACACATGTAAACACTGGTATTGCGCTGTTGATAATGAAAATGAGATTGAGAAGTGGTGGAATTGCCCTTTGAGTTTGAAAGTGAAGTAAGAACCACAGGTTTAATGTGCTAGGTAGTACCATCAGCAAGAAAATCAAGTAAAAAGACAATGGCGGCTAAAATAAAATAAAAGTTGTAACAAACTATGACACACTGTAACGCAAACCGTTGAATATTCACATTATAGTTTACGTGACCTAATGAATTTGCATATCATTGATGGTTAGCCCGAAGAAAACCACAGGCCATTCCTTACTTTCTTCGACCTCTCTGCAGCGTGTGCTTGCAGGTTTATCCATTTTTGCAGTTCTTACAACTAGAATTGTAATTAACAATATTGTTTCAGTCCTTTAACAAATACTACATCAAATAATAAAATAACACTTACCACATAATTAAATTAAATTAAAATCGTACAAATCTGCAATTAAACCCTCTATAATAAAACATAGTAAAACTTTAAAGAATTTCCCTCATCTAGTCTTTTTTTGTGGTTGTTTATCACAGCCTTTGTAAATCACAGCCTTTTGAACTTACTTAAACTGTCAGAAGAGGCACAACTAAGTATCCATTTCTTCTCCCTATGTTCGCTGAAGAAGCACTGAAATATTGTAAAAAACAATGCATCTACTATCTCACACTCTGCGAGAAAGAAAATATATCTGTACAATTTGTTCTGGTCCTAGCAGACCTCTCTCTCACACAACACTTGCAGTAACCAGTCAGGGAAGCCTCCAGCACTCCTCCCATGGCTCACCACATTCACATAATAAACCAATACTAAAATAATGTCTCGATCTTCAAAAGCATCCCGCCATAACCTTTAGCTATTCCCTTCTTCACATCTGTCAGGGCTCTAGTCGGTCAAGTGAGGGGATCCATGCTCCCTCACCAGACAGACACATATTCTGCTCATCTTTACATGTTAAGCCAGCCTCTATAGTGCATTTAAACAGCACATCACCTCCTTCACAAACCATGGGCCATCATCCGTTCCCCTCCACACCTATCAATTAAAAAGAGTAAGAGAGATTGTGATTGCTGGCTCCCACCCTCCACTCCAACCTCCCACCGTAAAGTAACATCCAGTTCCGTTTCCACATAGGGTCCAGGCCGACCCCAAAAGTTCTGTTTTGCTATTGTTTTGCTTTGAGAGTTTGTCGGTCTGAGGAATGTGTATCTGTGTGTGCGTATCAGGTGGCGTGGGTGTATGTGTGTTGTAGCGGTGGTCTGTGTCTGCATGCGTATGTCTGTGTGTGTGGTTGAGGAAGCGGTCATGTCTTGGGCACATCGGCCCTGAGGGAAATGGCCAGCTATGTGTGATTCACAGTGTGTGGGGTACGGTTTGTGAGTTGTATACAAATGTGTTATGCGTGTGTGTGTGTGTGTGTGTGTGTGTGTGTGTGTGTGTGTGTGTGTGTGTGTGTGTGTGTGTGAGTGTCTGAACTAGTAACGCTAGTAAGAGTTTGTCTATGTGTGCGTTTGTCTATTTGTGTATATCTCTATGTATGTGTGTCTGTGTGTGTCCAGTCCAGGTCACCCGTGGGACATCTCGGCCTTGCTGAGAGCGATGGCCAGCTCTAAGTCCTCTTGCTCCTGCTGCCGGAGCCTCTTCAGCCGCTCCCGCTCCGCTCGCTCACTCTCTCGCTTCGCCCACTCCAGTTGCTGGGCCTCATTTCCAAACTGCAGAGAGAAGAGGAGAAGAGGCATTTCATCCGTCACACCATGTCCAAAACACACATTAGGAGGTGTTTTGTTAGAGTATTAGATTTCAATTAACCTTATCCTGTACATTAAGAGTAAACTTCCATTTCTGCCCGGCTACCGTAAGAGGACATAGATGACTGTAGTTTACAATTATAACTAAATCATTTACATTCACAAAAGCATCAACACACACACAAAATATACCCACTACACAGACAATCTAACTGCCCCTATCCCTATCGGTACTTTAATGTTCAATTTATGTATGTTCTGCTGTTGAAGGAAAGGTGCTTCTTCATTGTTAAACCTGAGTGGTTGTGCTCCGAGCCTAAAGTACGTGAGCGAAATACAAAAACAAAGCACTTTTCAATTTGACCGCGTTATTAAACATTCTTACCTTAACTTTTTCTGGCCCTGCGAGAGAAAAATGAATTACAAAACACCAAACAAACAATTCACTAATCGTGTATCACACCATCCATTTTACACCGAGCACATTACGAAACAGCATCACCACAAGATACAACTAACTATGAGAAGGCGACATGGAGGACCGTTTCAGTTCGTTTCCCAAATGAAAATGAATGAGCAACTAAAAGCATATTTGAACAACATGCAAAGACGACATGTAGAGAGAAAATGGGAAGGACAGAAATGACCATTTTTGATTCTCTGTTAAAGTGATAGTATGAGATCTAACCTAAGTCAAGTATAGCTAGGAACTCTCCCATGCATATCAGAACGCACACACATTCTAAGATACTGATTTGCCATCCTTAGATCTGATTCAAATGTCAGGGTCAAATGAGGCCATTCAATTCTTGGAATCATGCTGACCAAAATAAACATGGAACAGAGTCCATTGAGGCATTTAATAGCTATATTTGTTTCCTTGAAATATGTATAATTCAATTCAGGGTCCAAGTTCATCTGATATTTTTCTAGATAATATCCTCAATGTGGAACATAATACCTCTTTAGTTTAAATAAAGTATGAGCAGTGGACTCTGTTAAAATAGATTTGGCAACTTTGGGAGTAGTTTGGTACAAGTCAGAGATGGTAAAGCAGGATCTATGCTACCAATGTCATGCGGCAGACCAACACTAAACAGATTGAGCAAACTAAGCCTAAAGAAAAGACAAAACACTGATACACACTAATACTCTATCTAAACACTAGTAGGACATACATGACTGAAACACAACATAGACCTGAAGGGTAAGAACTCAGGACTGAGAGCTGAGTAGTGATACTACTGCTTCCCGTGTCAACAGATCCCACAGCCAGACCAGTGGCTTGGAGCTGTCAGTCACTAAACCACACAGGATGGGCTCCCCTTTACGGCCTAGCCTGGCCTTGGGTATGCACAGATTGAGTGACTGGCTGACCGCCTTACTGAGTGACTGACTGTCTGACTGACTGATGCCGGGAGCTGAGATGGAAAAGGTCAATATTCAGATAAGAAGATCCTGAATACATCCTGGATTATAGCTACACTGTGTGAGACACCCATTGGTTGGTTTAGACAGACAGCCCAGGCCATAGCACCGCACTGGCTGGATTATTCAACCCTAACCTTAAAGTGCCGACTGGCTAGTTGAATAATACTTCACACTGCCAGAATCCACTTTTTGGACTGCTAGAAGTGATGGAAATAATTACTTCTCATTTGTGCTTGTTTTGGGAAGCCTCTAGCATTCTACACAACAACAACCCACATGGCAAAATATAGATATAGATTTATTTTTTTTATGTTCCAATCGCGGCGTACACATTAAACCACAAAAAGGGCCGACACCCTTTCCTGCACGAGCACCGGGGACCACTTCTGCAATGCAGCTCTGCACTTTACTGCACAATACCGAATGCATTGTAGGTGGTGTGCAACCAACTACAAAGCATAGGTTGAGAACCCCCCCCAACCAAAATCATAGCACAGTATAGATAAGTGAGTCTTGTGGAACCTTTGACAGGCTTACACTCAGAAAACAGCTAGATGGCAAAAATGTGTAGGAGTTCAGTCATCCTCTTAGATATTGGATCACACAATTAATTAAAGTGATGATCAGATGATCATGAACAGCAGTTATTGCTAGTGATTATGCCATAGTCAACAGTTAGCCTACATGGTGGTTAATTTGCCATGGGTCTGAGCGGGAAGATGCCTGGCTCTGGTCTTTGTGTGGAGTGATGGTGGGTCATTGATTAACATAGATGTCTGCACAGTGAAGGGAGGCCAGGACACAGAAAGATGAGTTGATAAACAGCCAGGGCCTCCGCTCTAGATCCTTCAGTTAACATTGTGGGAACTTAAGCAGAGGTATTGGCTAGGTATATAAAGACTGGTCTGGACAGAGACAGAGTATCACTGAGCTCAACTTACAGAACTGAAGTCTGCAAAACCCAAGGAACAGTCTTTAGAGGCTTTACTTGAGGCAGATGGAGCAAAAGGATCTTTGCCACTAAACGGGTCTCCGACCCCTTTTTTACTCTGAAAGGGGTCGATGCCGTCACTGCCAAACGGCTGGAAGGGGTCGCAGGGCTTGGTCGAGTCGCCCGATCCTCCAGGCATGTTGACGGGGGTGCTTTTACCTAAGGACATTAAGACAGTAAGGACAGTCATTTCCCCTGCAGAAGAGACCACAGTGTGTGTGGTCATGAAGTCAACTACAATTATTAGGTGATGGTTTGATCACTTTCACCACGGAAATTTGACGTTTTTCCTTATCAACGTTTGCTCGCAACAGCCTTCCAGCCCCCACAAATGCTGCCCCCCGTCCCCCCACTTCTCGTCTCACGAGAAATAGATCATTCTATTATGAAAAGCTTTGAAAACCACAGCAGTTTCAGCTACACTCGTGGTGCACCAAAACCACACGCAGCTCAACTTAAACAAAATAGAGAGCACACAAACAATACAGATACAAAAGTGTGCTGAAACAACATGCCAGCATGGTATGAATTAAACACGCATTTAATGACATGGACCAATATACTGCATAAAGCCCATATCAAAAAAATGGCTAGAGCTATTTTCTCTTTTATGTTGGGTTTTATGGTGAGCAGATGGGTAGAGTTCATGCCCACTTAACCAACACAGGATTCAGTTCACAAGTTCATCAGATCTCTCCTCAGTGGGTGATTTTAGAGTTTTTGTCAGGCCGAGATGCTACATGCCTAGGGCCAGGAGTTTTTAATGACCACATGACCTGCCCAAGAACAACTAACTATGGGCCAGAGTTATACCTGTTTGTTAGGAAAAACTCCTGGCCTTAGTTATGCCAACTCATTGTATTCTCTATCTTAATTTCCACATCGCTTAAATACCTAAATTATTTAACTGAACCGTGACTACTCTAAAATAAGCCCATGTTAACATGGTAGAGATGTTTCCAAGCTGTTTCTCTGTAGGCCAGACATTGCTGGCAGAGTCTGTGGGCCGTGGGAATGTAGTACTTACTGGTTGTTGTTGCTTCTGAAGGTGTTAACCACGTTGTCAATCGAGCTGTTATTTATACCAGGCCTGCCAAGGTTAGCAGTTCACAGGCCCACTGAACAGCCAGGCAATCAGTTTCTCTCTTTCAGTAAATGGCACATACTCTGCACCACAAACCGTCAGCTCCACCCTGCTCCAAAATACCAGCACATTATCAATGCTGTCTATCAATGTGATGCACAAGGCACATCTCAGAGCCCCACAAATAACAATTATTATATTATTCTCACAACATATATCGTATGTCCTATTCATGATTGACTGTATCTCGCAGCACAAATTTAAAGTATTGCCATGTAATGAATTCAGAAACTACCTAGAAAAACGAGAGATATCTACATCAAACTATCATTCTATGTTATGACCTTTCACTTGCAAATTCTGCTCAACACCTCTAATTTGGATACATAAACCCAGGTGTGAAAGCAGTTTAGATATGGCATTGGCCAGGGCACAGAGTGTGACCAGAGTCGGGCAAGAGGTCGCCAGAGAAGCCACACTGCTCACCCGAGTGTGTGCACACAGTGGAAACAGAGGAAGTGGGGAAGGGTGGAGCTGAGAACATCGGGCGATCTGGTGTCAGCATGGCCAACCACAGATCATCTGTGTATTCCTGGGGCATGTTGCTCTGTGTTCTCACTGCAGCCTGGCATCAGGGTTGAGCTCTCAAGCAACAGTCATACAGTCATACAGTCCTACTCATCTAACACTAATCTCAGGCAAGGATTTTACAGATAGGGGATGATTAGCGACAATTCATTATTATTATATATATTTTTTAAAATCTAATGGATCAAAGTTGCGACTACTATGCTATAATGTGTACAGTGTACCTAGGCTACAGTGAAATTACACTGCATCTAGCATACATGGTTTAACCATAAAGCAGGGCACCCTTAATAATAATAGGTGGTGAAATCTTGATTAGCGTGGCCCATTCGACTTCCTTTGTGAGGTTTAAATGGTGAAATAAGACTTTCACTCAGTAACTTTATGGCTAAAAAGCACATTGAGTCGCTTCTATGTGGAGCAGAGTTACCGCATAGGCAACTGCAAAACTGTTCTGTTGATTCAATCTTCAAAAGGAGAATGAAAAGGACACTTGTTTGGCAGAGATGATGAACGTATCTGTACCCATGAAGTGCTTTTCCTGTTTACAACCTAGTAGAGCTCACGGGGGAGAAAAAAATGGGGTTTTCAGGCCAGTCAAAAACAATGTTTCTGAGCTGCAGCGAGCATTGCTGTTTGATCTATGACGAGCATATTCTACTTTTATCATGCAGAGGTAAGAAGGCAACACCAGCTGAGTTGAGGCCTCAAAGATTATACAGGTCCCTTACAACAGCTTCTAGTGAACTATGTTCTAACAGCCAGAAGATACAGTATTCAGACCCCTTTATCCACATTTTGTTACGTTACAGCCTTATTATAAACTGGATTAAATACAACGTTTTCGTCATCAATCTAGACACAATAACCCATAATGACAAGGCAACAACAGGTTTTTAGAAATGTTTGCAAATGTATTACAAAATAAAAACTGAAATACCTTATTTACATAATTATTCAGACCCTTTGCTATGAGACTTGAAATTCAGCTCAGGTGTATCCTGTTTCCATCAATCATCCTTGAGATGTTTCTAAAACTTGATTGGAGTCCACCTGTGGTAAATTCAATTGATTGAACATGATTTGAAAAGGCACACAACTGTCTATATAAGGTCCCACAGTTGACAGTGCATGTCAGCGCAAAAACCAAGCAATAAAGTCGAAGGAATTGTCCGTAGAGCTCCGAGACAGGATTGTGTCGAGGCACAGATCTGGGGAAGGGTACCAAAAACCTTCTGCAGCATTGAAGGTCCCCAAGAACACAGTAGCCTCCATCATTCTTAAATGGAAGAAGTTTGGAACTACCAAGACTCTTCCTAGAGCTGGCCGCCCAAGAACCCGATGGTCACTCTGACAGAGCTCCAGAGTTTCTGTGTGGAGATGGGAGAACCTTCCAGAAGGACAACCATCTCCGCAGCACTCCACCAATCAGGCCTTCATGGTAGAGCGGCCAGGCGGAAGCCACTCCTCAGTAACAGGCACATGACAGCCCGCTTGGAGTTTGCCAAAAAGCACCTGAAGGACTCTCAGACCATGCAAAGCAAGATTCTCTGGTCTGATGAAACCAAGATGGGATGTTTTTTAGCGGCAGGGACTGGGAGACTAGTCAAGATTGAGGGAAAGATGAACGGAGCAGAAAGTACAGAGAGATCCTTGAGGAAAACCTGATCCAGAGCGCACAGGACCTCGGACTGGCGCGAAGGTTCACCTTCCAACAGGACAACGACCCTAAGCACACAGCAAAGACAACATGGGAGTAGCTTAGGGACATAGTCTCGGAATGTCCTTGAGTGGGCCAGCCAGAGCCCAGACATGAACCCGATCTAACATCTCTGGAGAGACCTGAAAATAGCTGTGCAGCGATGCTCCCCATCCAACCTGACAGAGTTTGAGAGGATCCGCAGAGAAGAATGAGATTAACTCCCCAATAACAGGTGCGTCAAGCTTGTAGCGTTATACCCAAGAAGACTCAAGGCTATAATCGCTGCCAAAGGTGCTTCAACAAAGTACTGAGTAAAGGGTCTGAATGCTTATGTAAATGTAATATACTTGTTTTTGCATTGTCATTATGGGGTACTGTGTTTAGACTAGAGGTTGACCAGTTAATCGGAATGGCTGATTAATTAGGGCCGATTTCAAGTTTTCATAACAATCGGAAATCGGTGTTTTTGGACACCATTTTTTTACACCTTTATTTAACTAAGCAAGTCAGTTACGAACACATTCTTATTTTCAATGAAGGCCTAGGAACGGTGGGTTAACCTGTTGAGTGCAGGGGGCAGTATTTTGATGTTTGGATGAAAAACGTACCCAAATGTAACTGCCTATTTCTCAGGCCCAGAGGCTAGAATATGCATATAATTGTCAGATTATGATAGAAAACACTCTAAAGTTTCCAAAACTGTCAAAATATTGTCTGTGAGTATAACAGAACTGATATTGTAGGCAATTTCATGAGGAAAATCCAACTAGGAAGTGCCTCTTATTTTGAAACCTCCCTGTTCCATTGCATGCCTTCCCTCCATTTAAAGGGATATCAACCAGATTCCTTTCCCTATTGCTTCTACATGGTGTGAACAGTCTTTAGACATAGTTTCAGCTTTATATTCTGAAAAATGAGCGAGAACGATCACATCGCGTCAGTGGGTGACTGGGTGCCAGCAGAGTTTTGCATGCGCCAACAGCTTGGAGCAGACATGTTCTCTCTGTCTCCTATTGAAAAAGCTATGGTCCGGTTGAAATATTATCAATTATTTATTGTAAAAACAACCTGAGGATTGATTATAAAAAACGTTTGACATGTTTCTACGAACTTTACGGATACTATTTGGAATTTTCGTCTGCCCCGTCGTGACCGCTCGAGCCTGTGGATTACTGAACATAACGCGCCAACCAAATGGAGGTATTTTGGATATAAAAATAATTTTATGGAACAAAAGGAACATTTATTGTGTAACTGGGAGTCTCGTGAGCGCAAACATCCGAAGATCATCAAAGGTAAGCAATTTATTTTATTGCTTTTCTGACTTTCGTGACCAATCTACTTTGCTGCTAGCTGTTTGTAATGTTTTGTCTGATGAGAGAGATGTCCTTACATAAACGCTTGGTTTGCTTTCACCGTAAAGCTTTTTTGAAATCTGACACGCCAGGTGGATTAACAACAATCTTGGCTGTGTTTTGCTATATTGCACTTGTGATTTCATGAAAATGTAATATTGTTAGTAATTTAATTTGAATTTGGCGCTCTGCAACTCAGCGGATGTTGACGAAAATTATTCCGCTAACGGGATGGGTGCGCCAAGAAGTTAACTGCCTTGTTCAGGGGCAGAACGACAGATTTTTACATTGTCAGCTTGGGGATTTGTTTTTGCAACATTTTGGTTACTAGTCTAACCACCTGTCTTACATTGCACTACACGAGGAGCCTGCATGGCAGGCTGACTACCTGTTACGTGAGGGCAGCAAGAAGCCAAGGTAAGTTGCTAGCTAGCATTAAACTTATCTTATAAAAAACAATCAATCTTAAAATAATCGCTAGTTAATTACACATGGTTGATATTACTAGTTTATCTAGCGTGTCCTGTGTTGCATATATCGATGCGGTGCCTGTTAATTTCTCATCGAATCACAGCCTACTTCGCCAAACGGGTGATGATTTAGCACTGTCGTTGCACCAAACCTAACCATAAACATCAATGCCTTTCTTTAAAATCAATACACAAGTATATATTTTTAAACCTGCATATTTAGTTAATATTGCCTGTTAACATGAATTTCTTATAATTAGGGAAATTGTGTCACTTCTCTTGCGTTCCGTGCAAGCAGTCAGGGTATTTGCAGCAGTTTGGGCCACCTGGCTCGTTGCGAACTATATGAAGTCCATTTATTCCTAACAAAGGCCGTAATTAATTTGCCAGAATTCTACATAATTATTACATAACATTGAAGGTTGTACAATCTAACAGCAATATTTAGACGTAGGGATGCCACCCATTAGATAAAATACGGAACGGTTTCACTGAAAGAATAAACGTTTTGTTTTCGAAATGATAATTTCCGGATTCGACCATATCAATGACCAAAGGCTCATATTTCTGTGTGTTATTATGCTATAATTAAGTCTATGATTTGATATTTGATAGAGCAATCTGACTGCGCGATGGTAGGCAGCAGCAGGCTCGTAAGCATTCATTCAAACAGCACTTTAGTGAATTTGCCAGCAGCTCTTCGCAATGCTTCAAGCATTGAGCTGTTTATGACTTCAAGCCTATGAACTCCCGAAATTAGGCTGGTGTAACCGATGTGTAATGGCTAGCAAGTTAGCGGGGTGCACGCTAATAGCGTTTCAATCGGTGATGTCACTCGCTCTGAGACTTGGAGTAGTTGTTCCCCTTGCCCTGCAAGGGCCGCGGCTTTTGTGGAGCGATGGGTAACGATGCTTCGAGGGTGGCTGTTGTTGATGTGTTCCTGGTTCGAGCCCAGGTAGAGGCGAGGAGAGGGACGGAAGCTATACTGTTACACTGGCAATACAAAAGTGCCTATAAGAACATCCAATGGTCAAAGGTATATGAAATACAAGTGGTATGGAGAGAAATTGTCCTATAATTCCTATAATAACTACAACCTAAAACTTCTTACTTGGGAATATTGAAAACTCATGTTAAAAGGAACCACCAGCTTTCATATGTTCTCATGTTCTGAGCAAGGAACTTAAACACATTTTTTTTACATGGCACATATTGCACTTTTACTTTCTTCTCCAACACTTTGCTTTTGCATTATTTAAACCAAATTGAACATGTTTCCTTATTTATTTGAGGCTAAATTGATTTAATTGATGTATTATATTAAGGTAATAGAAAAGTGTTCCTTCAGTATTGTTGTAATTGTCATTATTACAAAAGTATTATTTTTGTTTTTTAAATCGGCCGATTAATCGGTATATGAATTCTTTGTACTCCAATAACCGGTTTCGGCGTTGAAAAATCATAATCGGTCGACCTCTAGTGTAGACTGATGAGGGGAAAAACTATTTCATCCGTTTTAGAATAAGGCTGTAACGAAACAAATGTGGAAAAAGTCAAGGGGCCTGAAAACTTTCCGAATGCACTGTATGTGATGATAAGCCATGCCATGCATACTCACAACGTTCTTCTGTGTGTTTTACTAGAAGAACAAAACAAAAGAGGGGAACACTTACAGTGAGGAGACAAAGACCACAGAGGGGGAAAGACAAAGGGATAGTAAACCATTACAATTCTATAACACAGATGTCGGATCATAATTTGATCACTCATTTGTTGCTGAGAATTTTGCTGCACATCAGGAAATACAAACTTGTAGTGTATTTGAGTTAAAAAATTATTCTAACGTTTGTAATTCCTACTTAGAAATTTCAGACTTGATTTGCCCTAACGGAAAATGTATCAACCCCTACAAAAATGTCAATTAAAGGGGAATGGAAACACTTCTGGAAGTTAAGCTGAGCAAAGTGATGTCTTCAATCCACTAATAACAAACATGATTGTAACATAGAAACATCTCTATTTTAAAGAAATTTGATCTGAACAATGTTTATTAGAGGTATGGGTAGCTCCATCTTGAATTGCCATAGTAACGACCATTACTAGAAGTGAGCAAATTGAGTTTTGTCATGGAGACTGAAAGTGAATGCTGCCACCGGGAGGCCAAAACGAGGCAAGGTAACTAGCTAGCCTACTTGATTTAGCTCTTCTCTTGTCTTTTTGATGTAAATGTTTTCATTGATAACTGTACAAAATAAAATAGAATAGCATTTATCATTTGGTATGAGCTAGACCTAGCTAAAACAAACTGGCTAGGGATTAGAATTAGCTAGCCAGCCAGGCAGAAGAGAGGGCTGCTGCAGGAGCTAGGATCCCCATATACAGTAGCTAGGTAGCTTCAGTAACTACATAGCTAGGTATCTTTGATATATTATGAGTCTTTATATCTGTGATAGCTATGATTCCTAAAAATAGAAAGCCTTCTGGCTGTTGATTGCAAGAATGAATGTACCTAAGCCTGAAGCCTAACCCCATAGCTAGCTTTAATAACTTTTGAAAGCTCAGACTGGGAGTGGGCTTGGTAAATTATCCGGGTTCTTTGCTACTTACAGGCATACATTATAATATTATTTCAGTTATTTGACATTTTCTCAAATGTGAGTGGAAACCTTTGGATAATAAGATATTACTTTGTCACCTTGCAAGCCGATTGATAACTTGTACAATTCCCTTCCAGTCATGACACCCTTTTTTATTTGCAGAAGGTTCATCGCTACTTGGGGAAGACAAGGACAAAGAGGATGACATTGAAATGGAGGAGCCAGGGGAAGTTGGAGCCACCACGTGAAGCTGCTGCCTCTCCACCCAGCGTTTTGACTGGACGGTAACTGTCAATTATGTATTACTGTTATGTACTAATAGGCCTATAAATGAGATATTTTAAATACTCTCCCCCTCTCTGTCTCTGTTTGCAGGACACTGTGGTGGACTGTCAGTGCTCAGACCTTTTTGAGAAGATTGTCACCTGTGCACCAGGCAGTCAATAGCTGCCACCACGGTGGCTACAAACACGGGAAATCACACCATCATCCTCACATGACACATAAACTCAGCAAAAAACAGAAGTGTCCTCTCATTATCAACTGCGTTTATTTCCAACAAACTTAATTAACATGTGTAAATATTTGTATGAACATAACAAGATTCAACACCTGAGACAAAAACTGAACGAGTTCCACAGACATGTGACTAACAGAAATTGAATAATGTGTCCCTGTACAAAGAGGGGGACAAAATCAAAAGTAACAGTCAGTATCTGGTGTGGCCACCAGCTGCATAAAGTATTGCAGTGCATCTCCTCCTCGTGGACTGCACCACATTTGCCAGTTCTTGCTGTGAGATGTTACCCCACACTTCCACCAAGGCAAATGCAAATTCCCGGACATTTCTGAGGGGAATGGCCCTAACCCTCAGACCCAACAGGTCCCAAACGTGCTCAATTTGATTGAGGTCTGAGCTCTTCGCTGGCCATGGCAGAAAACTGAAATTCCTGTCTTGCAGGAAATCATGCACAGGACCAGCAGTATGGCTGATGGCATTGTCATGCTGGAGGGTCATGTCGGGATGAGGCTGCAGGAAGGGTACCACATGAGGGAGGAGATTGCCTGCAATGACGACAAGCTCAGTCCGATGATGCTGTGACACAACACCCCAGACCATGACGGACCCTCCACCTTCAAATCGATCCCGCTCCAGAGTACAGGCCTCGGTGTAATGCTCATTCCTTCGACGATAAACACGAATCTGACCATCACCCCTGGTGAAACAAAACCGTGACTAGTCAGTGAAGAGCACTTTTTGCCAGTCCTGTCTGGTCCAGCAACGGTGGATTTGTCCAAAAATGGTTGACAGACAGATTTCGCTTATAATTCACAGTATCACAATTCCAGTGGGTAACTTGACTGTGCATTTAAACAGCTTGGAAAATTACATAAAATTATGTCATGGCTTTAGAAGCTTCTGATAGGCTAATTGACATCATTTGAGTCAATTGGAGGTGTGTACCTGTGGATGTATTTCAAGGTTCTCCTTAAAACTCAGTGCCTCTTTGCTTGACATCATAGGAAAATCAAAAGAAATCAGCAAAGACCTCCATTTTTTTTGTAGATCTCCACACGTCTGGTTCATCCTTGGGAGCAATTTCCAAACGCCTGAAGGTACCACTTTCATCTGTACAAACAATAGTATGCAAGTATAAACACCATGGGACCACACAGCCGTCATACCGCTCAGGAAGGAGACTCGTTCTGTCTCCTAGAGATGAATGTACTTTGGTGCGAAAAGTGCAAATCAATCCCAGACAACAGCAAAGGACCCTGTGAAGATTCTGGAGGAAAATTATCTAAATCCACAGTAAAACGAGTCGTATATTGACATAACCTGAAAGGCCGCTCAGCAAGGAAGAAGCCACTGCTCCAAAACCACCATAAAAAAGCCAGACTATGGTTCGCAACTGCACATGGGGACAAAGATCATACTTTTTGGAGAAATGTCCTCTGATCTGATGAAAAAAAAATAGAACTGTTTGGCCATTAATGACCATTGTTATGTATGGAGTAAAAAGGGGAGCCTTGCAAGCCGAAGAACACCATCCCAACCGTGAAGCACGGGAGTGGCAGCATCATGTTGTGGGGGTGCTTTGCTGCAGGAGGGACTGGTGCACGTCACAAAATAGATGGCATCACAAGGAAGGACAATTATGTGGATATATAGAAGCAACATCTCAAGACATCAATCAGGGAGTTAAAACTTGGTCGCAATGGGTCTTCCAAATGGACAATGACCCCAAGCATACTTCCAAAGTTGTGGCAAAATGGCTTAAGGACAACAAAGTCAAGGTATTGGAATTGCCATCACAAAGCCCTGGCCTCAACCCTATAGAACATTTGTTGGCAGAACTGAAAAAGTGTGTGTGAGCAAGGAGGCCTACAAACCTGACTCAGTTACACCAGCTCTGTCAGGAAGAATGGGCCAAAATTCATCCAACTTATTGTGGGAAGCTTGGCGAAGGCTACCCGAAACATTTGATCCAAGTTAAACAATTTAAAGGCAATGCTACCAAATACTAATTGAGTGTTGTAAACTTCTGACCTACTGGGAATGTGATTTATTGATATTATATAACTTCTGCATGTCTTTCCTTAACAAATGTAAGACTAAATGCTATTTGTAATATGTTTTTGTGCATATATGTGTTTAATATACTATCCAGATGAGAACGTGTCCGATCACAGAACATTCCATAGAATTCTAGAAAAATACTTCCGGTGACTAAAATGGCTGTAACTCATTCACAGTAAAAGGTTTTACTATTTTGATCTCAGATGATCAATCCTTATAAAATAAGGAAAACTCAATATGCTCTAAGTTGTTTTCAATCTTCATTAGGAAGTTGTGTAAATGGCAGTTGTTTGAGAAAAATGTCACGTTTACACCCACCACCCCCCCCACTCCGGCGCTCAACATCGCCAGCTGTCTCAACATTACGCACACCTGCCACCATCATTACGTGCACCTGTGCCTCATGACACGCACCTGGACTCCATCACCTTCCTGATTACCTCCCCTGTATCTGTCACTCTCCTTGGTTCTTTCCTCAGGCGTTATTGACTCTGTTCCTGTTTATATGTTTCATGTCTGTACACTATTCGTGTTTAAATTTACTCCCTGAACTTGCTTCCCGATTCTTAGCATACACGTGACAAAAAAAACAAACATTTATGATACACATCTTCACAGGTGTTTTTTCTTGACTTATTACGATTTGATTGATTGATGTGGTTCTATCGAATGAGATATCATTTGAAAGGGCCATTTCTTATCTTTCAAAATATGTACCATGTTTTCATACATGTATATGGTTTGAAACCTGCAAAGTATGCTCATTAATGTGTGCAGAGGCATTCGTCTCAGTAAATTCAGAAATTCTAAAACTCTCCCACCGATGATGCAACAATGCCAATATGGCGAGTTACAGTTAGCTGTTGTTCTAAAGCCTAGTGTTTCCATTCCCTTTCATTATAATTCACATAATATTATTTAAAAAAAAATTTGGTGCAGGATTATTATTCTGATGTAGCAAACTGGCTCAAATTAAAATACTACATCTGTAAAATGAAATGGACCTATATTGCAAAGAGTAATGCTGCTACAATAATTCATGTAAAATAGTCAATTAATTTATATGATGACATGGCACAGTGAAAGTGGTAGCTGAATCACCCAGTGGTGCAGGGTGTTGTATTATTCATAGTGAAACCTAGGTTGGTGGCATTATATGTCCTTGGTTAACCCACTACCTCCCCCTCATTAAAAAAAAATGTCTCCTTTCCCTCTCTCTGATTCTCGTTCTCTGTCTCTCTGTGGCACAACAATTCTCTTCGTCTCTCTCTCTCTCTTTCTTGTACAATCACTCTCCATCTCTATTCTCCCACTTACTCCCCCCCTCTCCCACTTCTCCCTGTTTTCCCTCAGTCCTTACTCACCACTGGGTGGTTTGGGTCTGGGTGGAATGCTCTTCTTGGGCGGCAGAGCTGGGCCGTCCTGCTTCCTACTGAAGGGGTCGTCTACGAACCCAGACTGGAGAGGGGGAGGAAAGGACGGCGGGAGAGAGAGGGAGAGACAGACAGACATTTCACAACTGTCAAGTGCCAACTCATAACAAGACTGATGTATGTGCATTGAAGACGATGAATCAGGAAATTAGTAAAAAATACACAAACGGTTCTTTGTGCACCCCTGGGTAGGAAATTAACAAATAGATGCTATACAGTTCATAGTCCTTGGTAGAAGTACCTGCTGGTATTCTGGAAAGCCTCCTCTTCCTTCCATCGGGTCTCTGACCTTTGACATTTGGCTGAAGTCTGCGAACCCACTGTTACTGCTTCCAAAGGGGTCGAGCGTGCCAAAGAGATCTGAGAACATGTCAACATGAAACATTCAAGGATGTGTAGGTTATCGAGAACAAATACACAAATATTCAAAAGGATTCTCCATGATACATGACTGATATGAGCTGTGCTTCCAGAGTCATTGGGGCGGCAGGGTAGCCTATTGGTTAGAGAGTTGGACTAGGAACCTGAAGGTTGCAAGTTCAAACCCCCGAGCTGACAACAACAATCTGTTGTTCTGCCCCTGAACAGGCAGTTAACCCACTGTTCCTAGGCTGTCATTGAAAATAAGAATTTGTTCTTAACTGACTTGCCTGGTTAAATAAAGGTAAAATTAAATTGCTCAAAGGTTGGCACACTGTGGTTTCACTGTTTGACTCCTGAGTGTATATAAACCCTGTACAGTTTCAGTCAAGAAAAAGGAGAAGCTTGAAAATAGGCTAGATAAAATGAGCTGGTGAAAAAAAAGAGAGAATTTGAAGTAGTTGGCATGACACCTTTTCACTCAGCTCATAATTGTAATAAGCAAACTAACATGAAAACCTGATCCTACAACATGTACATTGTTTTTACATTTAAACTTTATTTAACTAGGCAAGTCAGTTAAGAACCAATTCTACCCCGGCCAACGCTGGGCCAATTGTGCGCTGCCCTATGGGACTCCCAATCACATGTGATACAGCCTGGAATCGAACCAGGGACTGTAGTGACGCCTCTTGCACTGAGATGCAGTGCCTTAGACCGCTGCACCACTCAGGAGCCCAAACATCCAACTGCCACAGTCAACCCAGTGTTCTAGCATGGCTATGGGACTTCAACACTGCATAGCGTAATGTGTTTATATGGACTACAGCAATTTCCTAGGGAAAATAAAGAGAGGACTTTCTTGTGCAACCCAGTAGAAATGAAGAGTTGATTGAGAGTGGGACGTACACACTTACAGTTGCAGGTTGCCCTGTCCAAGGCCTCTCTAGGCTACAGTATTTCCACCCTTACACAGTTGCAGATTACCCTGTCCAAGGCCTCTCTAAGCTACAGTACTTACTACCTTACACAGTTAAAGATTGCTTTGTCCAAGGCCTCTCTAGGCTATTTCAGATGCCACAAGCCATCCTCTGGGCCCAAGCCACAATGCATCTCCTGTTTTTACTGGGACTGTTTCAAGTGAATTTTAAGTGATCCATGTGCTGCTTAGAATGGGAACCTTCGTAAAATATATATATATAACATCACACAAGAACCTCAACTGTTTCCCAATCTTAAAACCGTTTAGGGCCATTATTTGACCCATCTTATCCATACAAATTCTATCTGAGGCATTGATGTCTTTGAAAACTGATATTTGTTAACCACCACACTTTCCTGGCATTATGGGAGATTTTTTTTTTTTTTACTGAGGTCTACACTAAAAATGTGAGAAAAACAAGGATTCAATGACTGAAAATTGATTTTTTTTTTACTGGAGGTCTACACTAAAAAATGTGAGAAAAACAAGGATTCAATGATTGAAAATGGATGTTAAACATGGGAACTCTTTTCACAGCTATTTGACACCTGCTCACCAGCCCACAGGCCTATAGGCCGATATAGTCAAAACAGCAGGCTTGGGCAAAAAGGTGTGAAAAGAAAACAAATGCATTGTGCAACTGAAACAACCTATTCTCTCTGAATACAAAAATCAGACTTTTACAAGTCATGCCTGAGAAAAGGGAGATGGGGGGTAGAAGAATAGGAGAAAGACATCTGAGCAAGTACCTGGTCCTGGGCCTCTGATGGGTTTTGGGCTAATGGATACGAAAGGGTCTGCGCTGGTTGTAAAGTGACTTGTCTTCAAGAACAAGCAGAAAGAAACAGTTACATACATATATATACACCCATATATAAACTGAGTTTAATATAAACATATACAAACACATTCCAAGGGTCAGAAAGTGCCACAGTACCTTGGTGGGGAGCGTGGCACTTTTACTGAAGGGGTCGGGGGTGCTGAAGGGGTCTGCCTTGACGGTGGTCTTCCTGAAGAAGTCTTCCGACGTAGTTTTGAAGGGGTCCGTCTCTTTGAATGGGTCCCCCCCAAAGGGGTCTGGATGGTGAGAGAGATCTAGGACAGCTCAGTGTAGCAGGCTGTGGATCAGACTTGACCTTCCCTTCACATAGGCTAGTCTGACGGTACCCTATCCTTCGCACAGGGACGCGATGTGAATTAGGTTCACTGTGGACTGGAGCATTCGGACTGTAAGCCATGTAGTAGCTGAGATAATGCGAGTGCAATTTGGTTAACCTCTTCAGTAGGAATCATATCACCCAGTTAGTCGCTATGTTCAATGTTCATTCCCCTTATGACAGTTCCATTTATTCTTGGTAAGGAAACTGTTAGGAAACCATGCATATTCTTTTAATCAGTTTTAAAAACGCTGGGTGTTCCAACTGTCCGTGGCTTTGCTATTGTCAACATTGAGAACGTAGGCATTCTCCATTACGCCAGACAAATGCAAGAACTCAATCACCATTAAGATAAACATTCAACAGCCAGCAAATATTTTCTATGGAATGTATGTCGTATATTACAAAGAGAGAGAAGTGGGACGTTGAAGCAAGCCCGGTTGGACCCTGTTTTTCAAAGTTCCAGAATGTCATCAACTTAACAGGAGGATGATATTGTATGGAAGTCCATGTATTTGTTTAATTGTGTATGGCTCTTTCTGGTTATGAATAAATAAATACCTGCAGGCGCTGGGAGTGATGGCTGCTTTGCAAAAGGGTCGTTTTGGAAGGGGTCACCTACAGGAGAGGAGTTGAGATGAGGGATGAGGGGGAGAAGACAATCAGAGGCTATGGCACAGAGGACAACAGCTAAAACGTTGGAAGGGGGAATCTAAACACAGAAGGATAAAAAACAAATTATAGAGCACACTTAAGGAAAACAAAGGCAGAACTGCAAAAACAACGTCTTAGCCAAGCTGCAGAGGAGTCCACATTGCTTCTGGTGAAACTACAAATCATGTCGGGATAGGGAGGATGAGAGCCCTGTGGGAACATCTGAGTGAGGAGGAGAGGAAACTCAAGCAGGACTATCTGAGGAGAGGAGGAGAGGACAGAGGGATAACGGGGAGAGATGAGCGATTGCAGAGGTCGCTGAAAGAGAAGGAGAGGAAAGGGAGAGAGTGAGAGGAAAGGGAGTGAGTGAGAGGAAAGGGAGAGAGTGAGAGGAAAGGGAGAGGAGAATCGGCACCTTTGAACGGGTCCGTCTTGAAGGGGTCTTCGGAGTGGAAGGGGTCTGTGTGCATCTCCTGAGGGACGCTACAGAACCCAGATGTCTTCACCTTAAATGGGTCCTCCTGAGAATGGGAGAAAAACATATCTATCTGTCTGTTTGGTTCTGGAGAGCCTTGGTTTATTTACACTTACAACTGTGCCACCATCTCCAACCATTTTCCCCTCAGACAGGCATTAAGGAGAAAAACCAACGCACGCCGACTCGATTGTTTATTCAGTCGGCCGATAAGTCTTGCCGAGCTGTCAAACACGACAGCTATCGAATCAAAATACTTCATATTTCAATAAGGGCCCACTCAGGTTCAAGTGGAGGAATGTGAGTTCAACAACACTAACAGAGACCTCGACGAGAGAGGAATGTGAGCCTGAAGAAAAGCCTCCACTGTTGCTGCTTCCAGACTTGACCAGACCAGAGAGCGCCCGGGGCTTGAGTTTCACTTTAATAACACAAAGGGAATTTTCATTCTTCTGCAATTTGCCCATTCTGTGTCTGCTGCGCCCCACTGCACTCAGCTGGTCCCAATGAAAAAAGCCCCCAGAGTCGGTAGGAAACAACCATCTGTTAGGCCCCACATTCTTCAGGGTCTCTGGTTTCTCTAGAAAACCTGCCTTCACGTGCCAGGCGAGCCCTAGCTATGAAAACGCTAACTTGTTATGTTTCATTAGCAGGACTTCTCCTCGTTTCAATAAGAGGCCTGACCGTGATCCCTGTGTTCACTCCGCCATGACATCCAACGCCGCCCAGAATTAGGGCCAAGAATAAGCGCTAAGTGTCCGAGCCCTTTCAAAACGCACAGGTAATAAAGCTTAAGACGGAACAACAGAGAGGGCTGCCAGGTAAAATAACAGAGTATTTAAGCAGAGATAATCACATTAAACAAGATATAACCAAACTATGGGATTAATATAAACCACTTAAGATGCTGCATGCCCCGGACCCGCTCGTTTGAACGAAACATTTCTGACACTAAACTAGGGAAGTGATACCTCTTTTCTTTACAGACAAAGGTTTAGCATATGCCACTTATCTTTTCTCTTTATCTGATCATCTCCGGTGACACACAGGTCAATTTCACACCCAGGCCAGCAGCCGACAATGACTCATCATGTTACCATGATCTGCAGATGTGGCTGAAATGAACTACACCTTAGCTGCCATCCGTTGTTCAAGTCCAAATGTACCAGATGTGTTCAGTAGAGTACTGCCTCTCTAGGTTGAACCAGGTCTCCACTAGACACCATTCAACCTGAATTGACCACTTTTATATACACCACGTGGGCAAAAGTATGTGGACACCCCTTCAAAATGACTGGATTTGGCTATTTCAGCCACACTCATTACTGACAGGTGTATAAAATCGAGCACACAGGCATTCAATCTCCATAGACAAACATTGGCAGTAGAATGGCCCGTACTGAAACGCTCAGTGATGTTCAACGTGGCACGTCATAGGATGCTACCGTCACAATAAGTCAGTTCGTCAAATTTAGACCCTGCTCGAGCTGCCCCGGTCAACTGTAAGAGCTGTTATTATGAAGTGGAAACGTCTAGGAGCAACAACGGCTCAGCCGCGGAAATGGTAGGCCACACAATCTCACAAAACGGGACTGCCGAGTGCTGAAGCGAGCAACGGGTAAACGTCCTGTGCTCGGTTGCAACACTACCGAGTTCCAAACTTCCTCTGGAAGCAACGTCAACACCAGGACTGTCCGTCGGGAGCTTCATGAAATGGGTTTCCATGGCCGAGCAGCCGCACACAAGCCTAAGATCATCAGGCGCAATGCCAAGCGTGGTGCTTGCCGCCATTGGGCCCTGACCTCAACCCCATCTAACTCCTTTGGGATGAATTGGAACGCTGACTGCGAGCCAGGCCTAATGGACCAACATCAGTGCCCGACCTCACTAATGTTCTTGTGGCCAAATGGAAGTCCCAGCAGCAATGTTCCAACATCTAGTGGAAAGCCTTCTCAGAAGAGTGGAGGCTGTTATAGCAGCAAAGGGGGAACAAACTCCATATTAATGCCCATGATTTTGGAATGAGATGTTAGACATACTTTTGGCCACGCAGTGTATTACCTCTACATGCTTAGGAAAAACTCTGGGTCGTAGTTACAGGGCCCAGAGTTCAACCTCCTGAGCAATGTGGTCTCCTCACCATGGCTCCGAAACCTCCATTCTCGCGGTCGTGGAATCCCTCGCTCATGTCAGCCAGGTTGGTCATGCTGCCTCCGTGGGTCCCGTTCAGGTTGCTGTTGTACTGCTCAATGCTCTTAGTCATCTCCTGCTGGCTGTCCTGGATCTGAGACAGCTTACTGCGAGCCTGGAGGAACAGAGCAGCACAGCACAGTAGGTTAATGTAGGGAGGGTTTCATTCAACACAGAGGATATTAGGGCTGTTAGGGGAACAACAGTTATATGTGACCACATGTGTTTGCACATCAGGTTGTGATGACTTTCATTTGAATGTGTCTTTGAGAGATTCCATCAAAATGAGCCACCCTCCCAAAAGGATCTCTTTCCGTTCAATATAGTGGCCGAATAGCTTTTCTAAGGAATGGAGAGTGAGTGCATATTATTGCAGGTGATCGCCGAGGAAATGATCAACCGGGCGTGGCTCTACGACCACTCAATGGCCTTTTGACCGCGGTGTTTCTTAAGATAGAACGCACGGCTCCGACAAGGCCTGAACGGGACCAGTCATTTGTGAAGGGAAACCCTCTCACACTATGGCCTCGTGCAGGGCACCCTGGGAGGAGTCTCAGCGCAGGCGTCACATGGTTCCGTTCACATTGCAGTGGCTACAGCTGATTGCGGGTATTCCCCATAGCTCCTCACAGATGGTGGTCTTGGACTACAATACTGTAATCTCAGTATGGTTTGAATTCAATGAGAGACGAGTGATGAATGAGGATATTAGTGAACATGATTTGGCGCTGCAGGTTATGGAAGTAGCTAAGCGCTGCTATTTGTTCATAATGAGAGTAGATCGGAATGGATTTTCTCTCACTTACCTCAACGTAACGTGTCTCACTTACACCCCCTATAAAAGAGAACACAGCCATCTATGTCTCAGCATCCTTTCTCAGGATGATGTGAGAGTGTGATGTGAGATCGGAGGTGTGGGCTGTGGATGATTAGTGTGGTGCAGAAAGCGGAGGTAGTACATTTGACACTGAAACTGCCACACCCAAATCTGACGGAGGGCGGATATCTCCAGATGAGGGGTTAACGATGACGACATGCACTTTAAAAACAACTTCATTAGAATTTCACTAAAAATGTATTAAGTACTTCTTCATTTCCCAGTCTGTGCTGAATATCTCCCAGAAGAGAAGACCAAGCACATATTGAATCTGGTCATTTTCGTCAATTCGTGACACAAAAACTCCCCCTGGTGGTCACACTAGGAAGTGTCATGCAACAGGTCCTGTCATATCCCAGACACATTAGCCTGATTCACACTCACTATAGGACAAAACTGAGCCATGCTGAGCTGAATTGGGCTGGCTTGGTTATGCATCCACCATAGCTGTGCTGGAACCATGCTGGAATGGACAATGTGACAATAAAATATCAAATGCCAGGATAGCTCGGGTTGGCCTTCTAGCGTGAATCAGATGTGATGAGTCGCTGTACCTAACCCTAACCGCAACAGGTGTCTGGGACTTCTGCATATCTGACTGGGGGCATGTCTGTTGCCTCTCCTCTCCCTCTACCTGGTTCTCTCTCACCTGGTTGATCTCGTCCTGGGTGGCTTTGAGGGACTTGATGATGGTCTCCAGTTGGAACTTGCCAGCCGTTAGGCTCTGTTCCAGCTGGCTCTCCTCCAGCTGCAGCTGGTTCAGGTCTGCCTTGGCTCGACTCAGCTCCTCTTCTTGGCTGTGCAGGTCAGTCTCCTGGGAGTGGATCTGATTCTGCAGGGATGAAATCTGGGGTAGAGAAAGAGATTGACAGCAAGAGACAGTGGGAGGGGGGGTGGGAGAAAGTGGAGGATGAATGCGATGCCTACCAGATTGATAGTGTAGGCTGTAGGGCTGTAACGGTGCAACACATAAACATATGTAACAGTAGGCCTACAGCCTATGTCTACACTGCATTGAAGGCTATGCCTCTTGAGTAAATCTGAGCTGAATTCTTTCTCTCGGGCTATTCCGTTCAAACAAATGGATGCGAACTTTGCAATCCAAATTCAACTCCTAATCGGGGCACTTCAAACTGTTCTTTTGTGAGTTCGAAGCCCGGGAACTACCACTGAACAAAAATAGAACCGCAACATGCAACCATTTCATAGATTTGACTGAGTTACAGTTCATATAATGAAATCAGTCAATAGAAATAAATAAATGAGGCTCTGATCTATGGATTTCACGTGACTGAGAAGGGGCACAGCCATGGGTGGGTCTGGGAGGGTATAGGCCAACCCACTGGGGAGCCTGGCCCAGCCAACCAGAATGTTTTTTTCCCCCAATAAAAGGGCTTTGTGCACAAAATTTGAGAGAAATAATATTTTTGTGTATATTAACATTTTCTGGGATCTTTTCTTTCAGCTCATGATAAATGGGACCAACACTTCACATGCTGCGTTTATATTTTTGATTCAGAATAGTTATGTACGATGGCGATAAACCAGAATTGGAGGATCCTCAATCACAGTTGAAATCTTCCGTTTGGGAACGTTATGGCTTCCCTGTAGGTTCCAACAACGGCGATGGACAGAGAGTTGTGGATCAAACATTAACGGTATGATGCCACGCTCAATGACAATAGCCTACGCAGCTGCCAACATCTCAAATACGTTGACACGTTCACATCGACATCGTCCCAGTATGCCGTAACAAGCAGGAAACGCTAAGCTAACACGACGACGTCTCCCCTCTGCATTCGGGCCAAAGAAATTACAAGAGCGGAAGCTCGGCTACGTTGATATTTTGTACAGTCTTTGGTTTCTATGTGCCCATTCTCTGTGGTTGATGATAGTTGGTTTCAGACAGCGCCTTGTAAAAGTCCTCGAGCCGCGTTTACGAACTTCCCTCTTGCACCCTTTTCAGCAAACAGCAAACAGGTAGCAGCCGCTCTATATGAGCAAGCCAAAGGCCAAGTTTCAAATGAATGTCGCGCTTACTAATTAACAGTGACATCCCATCACATCACCCCAGAGCGGGAGATGTGCCCCCTTTATGAGAGTCACTAGTGCGCATCTGGTATTGAAGGAGGCGGTGACATGGAAGTGGGATTTTACCACATACGACTGGGAGAAATCCTCTTGACCGGTCCTCAAACTGGTAATTACTAGTGGGAAACTTGTCTAACATCCTGAGCACACACTTCTCCCACATGCTGACCTCTTGATGTCACCTACTAAGGAAATGGCCCCCATAACAGCATTTTCGGCAGTTAAATACAACAACAAAACATTATTTATCAAAAGCAATCTATTCCTGTGTTTTTTTTAACTCTATAATTTTTCTACAAGCACGATCGCTATATTCATTCCATGATTACTACCAGACCACTGTCAAACTCCTCTGCTTCCCATTATCCCTTATTCTCACCATTTGGGACTCCTCATTGCACTTGATCCGGACGTCGTTGAGCATGTCCTCCAGCTTGGCCTTCTGCTGGTCCATCTCCTCCAGCCGCTCCTGGGCCTCCTGCTTCTGGGCCTCCAGCTCCTGCAAGCTGCACGTCTCTCTGTCCAGGTCGTTCTGCATCTCCTGACGAACACGCAGACACACATGTAATCAGCACAACAATGACAATCTGGGAAAAGAGAAGGGAACTCTGGACACGGTGCTGCACAACCTCGTTCCATTTGGAGTATCAGTATACGGCATTAAAAAAACACATGGTGTGTCAAAAACCCCCAATTCCCTTTTTTCATGAGGAAATGGTACGCCTGCTCACCTGCACCTCCAAGGACTTGTGTCTGATGGCCTCCTCTGTCTCTCTGATGTCCTGCTCCAAGGTATACTTCTCCCTGAGAGAGAGGGAAACACCCCCCATCAACACACAGCGACACAGGGGAGAAAAAGCCAGCCGCCCCCCTCCTCCTCCACCTCCCTCTCCTCTTCCTCACCCCTCTCTCCCTCCAGACACAAAATGACGACAAAAGAAAAAGGACAGACTGGGACAGCCAAGAGAGGGTTACCTGAGGGCACTCCAGTGTGTAAAAGCAAGAGTGCTGACGCAGCATGAAGAGTAAGTGGTGAAAACAAAAGATTGATCAAATACACACATTTTTAAAAAAGGGTTGGAGTGGGGGATGAGGCGGGATGAGGTTGACAGGGAAGGACTCATCCACACCCGGCTGTTACCATTCTTCTCCTTTTGAAATGTCAATTTGATCACCTACTCTACTGTGTTCCACATGGAGTATCTACTAGTGTTGCACGGTATACCGGTACCACGGTAATACCACGGTAATATCACGGTACAAAAACGCCACGATACTTATGCAAAACGTTTTAGAACCCCGTTTCGTATGAGCCTATCATTTCTCGGCCATACAGATCTAAAGAACCCGCTTGTGCCTGTTATAAAATGTTTATAAAGTCTGTTTGGTTGACAAATTCTGTTTAAAAAAATGCAAGTGTAACCGATGTGAAATGGCTAGCTAGTTAGCGGTGGTGCAAGTGTAACCGATGTGAAATGGCTAGCTAGTTAGCGGTGGTGCAAGTGTAACCGATGTGAAATGGCTAGCTAGTTAGCGGTGGTGCAAGTGTAACCGATGTGAAATGGCTAGCTAGTTAGCGGTGGTGCAAGTGTAACCGATGTGAAATGGCTAGCTAGTTAGCGGTGGTGCGCGCTAATAGCGTTTCATCCGGTGACGTCACTCGCTCTGAGACCTTGAAGTAGTGGTTCCCCTTGGGAATGGGTAACGATGCTTCGTGGGTGTCAGTTGTTGATGTGTGCAGAGGGTCCCTGGTTCGAGGCCAGGTTGGGGCGAGGAGAGGGACGGAAGCTATACTGTTACACAAGCAACAGCAACTAGTCTCTTGTATGCGCAGGTTCAATAACGTCTACTTCACATTCATGTGCATGTCACGTGTGGCAACTGTAATCAGCCAGCCTCATCCCCTTCCAGCCATCACTCACCTGCTTCTCTGCATCCACTCTCCCTGCACATCTGTTCCTCTATCAGTTTTTTAAATATAATTTTGGCGTGGTGGCGAGCAGGGATGCAGCTCAAACGCTTCAAAAAGAGTATCACTCATATTACTAAAGCTACCTTTTTTTCCATCCACTGCGATAGGGCGAGCATTTTGATATCATTTCACAGGCAGAGAGTGTGTGAGGGAGAGACAGACAGAGAGTGTGTGAGGGAGAGAGGGAGAGTGTGTGAGGGAGAGACAGACAGAGAATGTGTGAGGGAGAGAGGGAGAGTGCGTGAGGGAGGGAGAGTGTGAGGGAGACAGAGTGTGTGTGAGGGAGACAGAGAGTGTGTGAAGGAAACAGAGAGTGTGTGAGGGAGGGAGAGTGTGTGAGGGAGGGAGAGAGTGTGAGGGAGAGAATGTGTGAGGGAGAGAGGGAGAGTGTGTAAGAGAAGGAGAGAGTGTATGAGGGAGACAGAGTGTGTGTGAGGGAGACAGAGAGTGTGTGAAGGAAACAGAGAGTGTGTGAGGGAGAGAATGTGTGAGGGAGAGAGTGTGTGTGTGAGGGAGGGAGGGAGGGAGGGAGGGAGGGAGGGAGGGAGGGAGGGAGGGAGGGAGGGAGAGTGTGTGTGGAGGGAGGGAGGGAGGGAGGGAGGGTGTGTATGCGTGTTAGCTGAAGAGTAAAGGTTTCATGCAGTGTTTTTCCCTTACTGACACAATGACATGCAGATCATTATGCATGTATATCCCTTCCTCCCAGTCCTCCAGCCAAATCACAGTCAGGCCTTTATAAAGTGTGAATATCCATGACAGGTTTTTTGTATAGAACATGCACATAATGTTTGGAAAACGGGGCCGGGGGCGAACTGGACGCTAGGACACTGGCGTGGTACCGCAATACTACCGTGATACAGTACTTGGCCTGCAATCGTATCGTTAGTAAAATGACTGGCATCATGACGAACCTAATATCTATACTGTGCCTGTTTCAAATGGAATGCTTACTTTAATCTGTTTAGTAGATAGTCAATTTATTTATAGAGTATAGTTGCTCTGTTTATTCCATTTAGGTTAAACTAAAACTGCACTGACTTAATCAAGTTGTTGAGTGATGATTGACGAACAAGGAAATGAAAGGTGGAACTCATACAGGGTGATATAAGCTAGAAAAAGTTGACAAAGAAAAATGACTAGACATCTGGAAAACCACATCCTTTAAGACTCTCTGTGATATTGTGTGTTTTAATATTCTGGATTTGCGACATCTTTGTCAGTAGCACAAACAACAGTGAATAAGTTAAACCAAAACCATCTTGTGATCACTTTGAAAGAAAATTTGTGTTGTGAATCACCTCTGCAGCTGAGCGATCTCTTGACTGATGTCGTCCAGCTCCTTGATTCCAGTGAACTCTGACCCTGACCCCACAGAACTGGAGCTGTCCTGTGGATGAACAGACAGAAAGAGAAAGAGAAGAAGTGAAAGAAAGTGAGCCCCTTTCTTCAGCTGACCTGAGAGAGAGCCAGAGTTGCCACGACACCAAACCATTCAGACCAAACCATGGTAAAGAGACGGAGACAACAGGGAAGGAAGCACCACAGAGGGACAGGTGACAGGGCGAGGGTGAAAAAGGCTTGAGGGGAGTTGTTCACCGCCGTCACGGTCAGAAAACTCAGGAGGTCAAGTCACACCACCGTTCACAGTCACTGAGTTCTCACAAATGCTTTGCATCTCTTTGAGATTCTGTCTAGCGAGCCATCGAAAGCATTTGTCGGGTTTTTTCGCCAGTTACCTACCCAGAACTTGAACATTATTTGCTGATACAGAGATATAACCCAGAAAGCGGCATTCAGCAGCGTTTATGTTTGGGTAAAGAAGAAAACAGTGTGCGGTAAGCTCTTGGTGGGGTCTAAGCACCAGACTAGAGCAGGACAGCAGCAATCAACAAGGTTTAGGGGCCTCCAAAACACACAAAGCACATCACTTCACAGAGCTCCAGGTTGCAAACCACATACAAACCACGTAAATATACTTTCATACCAAATCAATCAATGAATAGTTATTGTCCATCAAGAAGATACTCTCTCCACAGCACAATACTTTGTTATCAGTGTCTCAGATGTAGGATCTTAATTTGAGCCGGTGTGCTACAGCAGGATAATCATCCTGCAGCAACAGGAATTGTGAATTATTATGTGGATTATAATTATTGTACCTTTTTTGTAAGGGTCGATACATTTCTCGTTAAGGCCGAGATTCCAAAGTGGAAATCACAAAGTTCAGAAGCCTTTTTACTACGTTTTAAATGTCCTGCATTGCAGGAAAGTTCTCCTGCAACAGGGTGATGATCAAATGAAGATCCTACACCTGTATTGTCCCTTCCATCTTTCAAACCAAGCACCTGTAAGCAGGACCATTGGAAATTCCGACGCATTTTCAACAAGCTAAATATGGGACTCACCCGCCTCATCTCAGACAGAGCGGCCACCTCAGAGCCCACGGGAGTCATGTACCCAGACATACTCTGTGGATAGAGACAAGGGGATGAAGAGCTACTACTGAACACAAGAATGATTCCTAGCCATGAGACACACTGAGTGTCAATCCCAGACATTAACACACGATTAGATCTCCCTAAACTGTCATTTGTCTCAAAGTGTATGAACAGAAAGGAAGTTGTACTCTATATTTGCTCCCAACAATTGAACAGGTCAACCTGATAACCGCCGTCACAAAGTGGAAATACAAGCACTTTAAGTGTGTCTGTGCACGAAAATAGAAAGTGTGTGTGTGTGTGTTTTCTTACATTATCAGGACCAAAATGTTCCGACAAGGTAGAAAAACAATAATAATCCGTGTTCTGTATTTGTTTGAATGTTAGGTTAGGCTTAATGGTTAGGTTTAGGCTTAATGGTTAGGTTTAGGCTTAATGGTTAGGTTTAGGGTTAAGATTAGTGTCAGGGGATTGTTTTTTTTTTATTAGGTTAAGGGAAAATAGGATTTGGAATGGAACTAAATGTTTATTCCCCAAAAAGTCTTGAAAGTTCATATAAAAGCTCTGTGTGTGTGTGTGTTCTTGTACATGTGTGTGGTGCGTGCATGCGTACATGGGAGGGAGTGGTACACACTGGCACGGGAGTGCCCCTCTCTGAAGGGGGGATCATGTCAGGGGTCAGGGCCTGAGGAGGGTCCATGCCTTTGCTGACTTTCTGCTGGATGAAGTGCATGGCCAGAGCAAACTGCTCCCGCGTCAGCATCCCCATCTGCCTGGTGTCTGCCAGGGCCCTGGACACACAATAACAACAACATGAGTAATACAGTCAACTTCAGTCAGGGAATCCGGTGGCATCAGTCAGTCTCTCCTACCATATGTGTGCCAGTAGATTCTGGGGAAGCCCTGAGTGCATGAAGATGTCCTTGACTTCCATGCCGCTGACAAAGCCATCTACATCCAAGTCTGTCTTCAGGAAGATGTCATCATAGCGCCCTCTGTCTGTCACCGGGACTACCCAGTTCACTGAGTGCTGACGTTCACGGGGAGGGAAATGACATATGTTAAAACACATTACACACTAACAAGTTAAGAGATTGCTTTGTCGCCAATCAAGATAGCTTGCTCAACGTATGTGTGTGTTTACCTGTGCAGATTTTAGAGAATATTTGGGGGAGAGACTGCCGGCGCTGTTGAGGGAGTTCATGCTACCGTGGGAAGGGGTGGAGCGCAGGCTGTCCTTGGGGGGCGGGGGGCTGGCGGGCAACATGGGCACCATGCCAGGAAGGGAGCCCACCAATGACTTCTTTCTCTTGTTTGGAGGGATGAGAGAGGAGGGGAGAACAGAGGGGACCGGTTCCTTCTCCAAGGCCCGGTAGACCAGGTGCATGGCCTGGAGAACAGAAGGCAAAAGATGGGGATGGAAGTTACACTTATTACTAGTGATAAGAGGTGGTACGATCTCATACACAGGCAAATATGAGCTGTGAAACATTTGTTTATTCAGATCTATTCATTCCACAATCATTCCACGATTTACTGGCGTAAACCTTACCACCGCAAATTCATCTCGATCCAGATGTCCATCTTTATCAATGTCACTGAGATCCCAAACCTTTCCTAACACGTCCAGAGGTAGTTTTGAGTTGGTTAGAACTGGTTTTACTTTGTCACCAGAGAGGAGTCCACTGACTGGTGCAAGGCTTTCAAATATGCCGTCGAATTTGCCCTTTTCTTCAGGCTGGAATAGGAAATGAACCAAAAATAACAATAAGCCATTGACAAGCAAAAGGTAAACTCATGATTCTCTGAATTCTGTTCTGTGTTTTTGCGCAATAAAATACAATTGTTCTAATATACAAAAACTCATTTTAGTATGCTCTCATCAAACAAACACATGGTCCAGGGTGATTTCTACATGACTCACCCTCACAGCCCAGTGGGGTTCACTAGAGACGGATGATGTGCTGAGAGATGGGCTGCTAGTGTCCTTCTGTACCCCAACAACCAAAAAACAACCTTCAACTTTAACACTTACTTCACAATCTCCCAACCAAACATATCAATCAAATCCAATCAAATGCTATTGGTCTCATACACATGTTCAGCAGATGTTATTGAGGGTGTAGCTAAATGCTTGTGTTCCTAGCATAAATCCCCTCATCATAAAACTATCATGAAACCTGTGTGTAGTGAGGATTGTACTCACAAATTTGGGGGGAGGGATAGTGAGGTTCAAACTCGAGAGGCTGACGTCTTGTCCGCTCTGTGCACAGGCCACCAACCGCAGAGCTACATAGAACCCCTATAAGAGAAGACGGGACAACGGCATTGTTTATGGGTGTACAAATAGCAGCTCAATTCCCCTCAAGGGTCCCAGTATCAAAGGCGTCGCACACATAGAGGAAATGATTCATTTTCTACCCGTTTGTCCAAGAACCCTTTCCCATCTGGATCTGCCAAATCCCAGATCTGAGGGGAGACAAACACAAACAAGAGGATTAGGCCTAACTTAGAAAACATCAGGTAAAGCCTCAATGTGCAATAATCATTAGGGAAAGTGTACAAAGGAAATAACAAGCAATCTGCATAAAATTCCCAGTGAACCAGATGCATAAATGTGGATCGGGGCAGAGCTAGAATGACAAACAAAAGGTAAACAATACAACATCTGGATACAAACGGAGCTGAAACAACTGCACTCCCCAAAGGTTCTGATATATAAAAGACATTGATCTGATCAGACCAGGCAATGACGTAAGATGTGGACATCTATTCCAGTAATATTCCTCTGGGGGTACTGAATGAAGCAATGCGCGCATGTATGTCGATGGTCGTATTACTCCTCGATGACATAGACAACTCTAATAAACATGATTTCCTGCTGGTCACTGTCGGCTGCTTTCAGAGCAATTTATCAGTCTAAAGTGTCAGAGACTGTTCCCTTGGGTATGGCGCTGCCCAAAGCTTTCAGTGGCCAGCAGCACCACACAGTACCTACCTTTCCCAACGTGACATCAGGAAGACCCGATTTCTTCAGGAACAACGCAGCTTCCGTGGGCCCTACTCTCCCCGTGTTTCCAGGGTCCACCTTGCAAAACCCACACAGCAAATCAAACTGTTAACATGTTTCTATCTACACCTCCACTGTACTGTTGAATGTGTTTAGTGTTGTCTAATGCAGCCATTGAACAATAAAGAAGTTCAATTCTCCTCAATCTATGTTGATATGACTAGCCTATGTAGTAACCAAACTATAACATGTGTTTTACCTGTCTATAAAGGTTCTCGTACACAGGGTTCCCACTTGACAGCTGATTGGGAAAAAGGTTTTTCAGATTAGTCATATCATTTCATATAGCTGCTGGTAACCATTGTCTTGAGTCAAATAGCGTGACACACCCCACAAAACCTATTACTGACATCTGGACTTCCCCTTTAAAAATCCACTTAAGGGTTTATCACAACCAAAAGCCAGAGAGGGATTTCCTGTCCCATGTCATCAAATATTAATGTCATCTAATAGGCTTTAAATCTTTTGAGTACCTTTTGAGGAGCTCTTTAATGCATAATGTAACTTGTAAGTTGTCAAAAAGCCTATCTTTGTCATTAGATGAAAAACTAGAAGCATCATGTAGCTAATGTGATTGAACCAAAATTGGTCCTCTGTGACTCCTGGTGCAAACTCTTGAGATTGTGATTCCCAAAATTGTCTGAAACAACACATAGCTTGTGTTCTGAAAAACGATCTACAAGTTAGGACAATACATTGCGGCATCTTACTGAAGCAGAAAAACAGCCAATGTAGCCACAGCACCGTAAAAGCACACAACCTGATCAGTTATCATCCATCATCACATAACCACGTTATACCCTCTAGCCACCTGGTTTTACTACTCACTAACGTTACACACCTAACGCCTTTTAGTACATTCTTATATAGCTACAATGGTATTACATGAACTGTTCGTGTGACTGTGTTATTACACTGATGCCCTAGTAGTCAGACCGTTTAGCTAGCTAGTTTTGTTTAGCACTACCGTTACAATACGTTGGTCTTTCCTGGTTGCATAACTCTTGCGCCTTTGTCTTGTGTCAAAATTCAAATGTTAATTAAAAATTCCTATAATTATATTTCATCTAACGATCATTATCTAGCTAGCTAACTTGTTCATTTTGCAAGTAAGCTAGCGGTAGCTAGCCCACTAGCCAGCTGGCTAGTCAACCGTACTATCTGCCAGCTTATCGTTACTGATAAGGCCTTGTCCCATCCAGCTAATACTCCAGTAGCAAGCTAGCTAAACACCCCATTCTTCCTTTCAAATGAGATTAAAAGCACACCACTAAAAACTGCAGCTCATTCATCGGCATGCACAACAGCTTGACTGAATGTCCTCCGCATATTTACTTAATTCCTGTTACATTACCTGGGAGAGTGATGCGAGTGCAGCCATCTTCCCTGTTGCTGCGGGAACGCACACAGTACACCCTCCAGCTCGTAGACAACACCACCACCTAGTGGACACGCTTGCGACGTGCAAGGCCCCGATGAACGACGTGAATTAATTGACATGACAAGTCTCATTCAATGTGTGGAAATTGTCATATTGTTTCCAGATACAAGGCCTTTTGTAATCAATGACACCATTTTAAAGCTCTGTAAAAAGCTATTTATTTGACATAACGCTGAAATAATAACCTTAAATAAACCTTCAAGTGGTGCATTTAAGTCTAAAACCCTTTTGCTTTATTGTAGTTTCAAAGAAAACAAAACAAAAAAACTCAAACTCAGATGCTGAAATCATCACTCCTGTGGTTCCACAGCATGCCATAGCTCAGCAAGAGCCTCTGTTATACACTCATGCAATTAACCGACCCTACATATCTCAGAGCAACAGTCTTCACATTAAAGTGCTTCCTTTTGCAAAAGCATAAATCAACTCCATGTACAGTCAGAAACTCTGATGGGTCAATCTTTCCCATCTACACACAAGAGAAAAATGATAAGCCAAGGCCAGTTTTGTGGGATGTTTACTTGTTTTCTTTTGGCTTACAGGACTTCCAGGACTTACCTTCACTCTAGCACCTTTTATGAGATGGGTGTTTACTTTTGATAGGCAACGTAAATCCTATTGCACTCATCTATGCAAAAACAAAAATACATATCGACTAACGATAGACCTTTGAAAGCTGTACATGACTTTGCACAAACAAACAATTACTCTTCAACAAAATGAGACAAACCACGGGGCATGAAAGAGCAATTACATGGTTAAAAAACTTGCAGCATGATTTCTTTTGATATAATACATTAAGGATCAGGGGCCATCAAAACACACACACACAAAAAGTGTCCAGAGAGAGCAGAATCTTGTTATATGCTTAAAGTGATTCTAAAATAATATTAAGGACATGGCTCAATTGACTTTCAGCTTCAACTAGCCTTCAACTGTTGAGCAATGATATCGGAAAAAAAAGAGAGGGAAAAAAACTATGTGGCTAAAACTTCCTTTTGTAAAATAATTTGGTACCTTACAGTGAAAATACACTGGGGCACATCTGGAACCAAATGCAGTATTCCCTACCATCTACCATGTCTCATTTTACAGTGTTATAATATTTTAATACGATGACACAGCAATCACAGAACATCCTTCTGTTCTACAAAGAAATGTTCCCTTTGTAACAGTCAAATACAGTCAAAAGTGACAAAGCAACTCTCCAACATTAATAGGACACTTCATTGGCAAAATATCCCAAACATATTGGAAAGGTTGGACAGTAATGATCAGCTGAGAGAAATAAGAAGCGTTGTGGAGACAGATAATAAAACAACGGAGTGGCTGCGGATTCTGGACCCCTCTTCCCAACAGCTAAAGGTCCCGAAACTTCTGCATATGTGCGGAATTCTCTACTTTTTACGTACAGTCTCCGCTCTACTCATAGGGAACAGGCTACTCTCTGCTCTGGTGAACGAACGGGGCTTTATTACTAAAGTTAGATCAAAGCTGAATCGATGTCTGCAACATCACATAATGATAGTGTTCAACATAACAGGACCAAATATAATATAATAGCATAGTATAATGTTACTGTAAGACAACAAAAAAAACAGCTAATTCCGTATGAGATTTTAAGATGATTGTGTGAAGGGTTGGATTTTTCTCTCATGTGGCCAAAACACAAGTGTGCTCCACTAGGCATAATATTTGCTTTGATTGAAACTAAGTACCGTCTGCTCTAAAATTCAATCACTGTCCATAATTCTAAACAACACTGTAGGCTATTTCTAAACAACACGGTATAAGAAGATCTAAATGCATATCCCCATGAAACTGATTGAGATCACAAGTTTGGTATGCAGATTCTGCATGGGCATTTCACCGGTAAAAATGAAAGAATTATCATTCACGATGGACAGTGAGAAAGGTGAAGGTGGAGAGACTGTGAGTAGAGTAGAGAATCACACACATGCGCAGAAGCTTCGGGACCTTTTGCTGTCAGAACGGAGGGTCGAGAAATGTCGGATTTGCAGCCTCGGCCTGGAAAACAAACAACACATTTGAGTTCCGTGGCCATTTTGCTGGTTTTGTCATTTTATCACAGGACACTCAAGTATATTTTCCCAGGAGATGAGGTTTACATAACAAATATGAATCAACCAGCTAATGTATGCTTGGGGTTTTATTTGCGAGGGGTTGAAAAGCAATATATGGTGAGGGCAAGCTGCCCACTGTAACTCTATAGATGGACACGGCACAAGGAGCAGGTATAGCAGCAGCAGTGAGAGAGAGAGAGAGAGAGAGAGAGAGAGAGAGAGAGAGAGAGAGAGAGAGAGAGAGAGAGAGAGAGAGAGAGAGAGAGAGAGAGAGAGAGAGAGAGAGAGAGAGAGAGAGAGAGAGAGAGAGAGAGAGAGAGAGAGAGAGAGAGAGAGAGAGAGAGAGAGAGAGAGAGAGAGAGAGAGAGAGAGAGAGAGAGAGAGAGAGAGAGAGAGAGAGAGAGAGAGAGAGAGAGAGAGAGAGAGAGAGAGAGAGAGAGAGAGAGAGAGAGAGAGAGAGAGAGAGAGAGAGAGAGCCCATGGAGATCTAACACTCAGAATGGAGAAGGCCTAGCTGACAGTAACAACACATCACGTCTTTGTCCAATGAATAGCATCCGGGAAGACCAGTCACTTTGGGTAACTTTTTCCACTCCTTCCTTCAAAAGCACATTCTGGAGCACTATTACTCATTCTCTAGCCCTCCATTCTTCCCCTTCATGCCAAGGCAGGCACGTTCACTCGTCATCAAATGTTTGTTGGAGCAGAAAATTGGCAGCTAGATTCTCGTTCTTCTCACATGCAAAATATGCTTGAATGACAAGTCCCTCTGGAAATCCCAAGGCTTTTAACTGTAACGAAAACACATTGGCAACAGTCAGCTCAGAAACACATAACCAATAACACACAGGGAGCATACCAATAGATAACGTAATATTTCATGAGTTAAATCATAATTAGTAACCATAAATACTCCTACCCTCTCGATGGCCTCCTTCTCTTGTGGGGTGACCTGGATGTAGTTAGTCTGTGGCGCCCCCTGGGCCTCAGCTCCCTCCTCTACCATCTCTCCTCCTTGAGGCTCATTCAGCATCTGCACAAACCTCTCCTGGTGCTGGGTAATTTGCTGCAAAGAAAGAACATCTCCCTACTAACCCTTACGAATAGAAATAGGATTTCCTTTTTAGTAGGCTAAAACAAAACAGAATCTAAACCACAGAATATCCCCAGCCTTCCATCAGTCCAGCTTGTGTCTGGAAAGCCAAGCTGATAAGCAGGGCTACGTGGATAGAGAGAGACAGCATGCAGACACTGGGATGTCCGGTCTCCCCACTAACCTGCAGCAACTGGGGGTTATCTCTGCCCAGCTGCTGGAGCAGGGCAGGAAGAAGAGTTGGGTTCTGCTGGATGATCTGTCTCATCTGCTGGAATTGTGGCTGGTTCCTCAGGAACTCCAGAGGGTTCCCACCCCCAGTACCTCCACCAGTAAGCCCACCAGTAAGCCCACCAGTTAGCCCACCAGTCATCCCACGAGACGAGGGGGGCTGCTGGATTGAAGACACTGCGCCTGTTCCAAAACAAGAATGGGCACAAAGTTCAAAAACTTATATGAAACAGAGTAATGAGCAGCCTCGGGCAGTAGATTGACGAGTGCTGCATTTTCCAAACTAAACTGACCAAGACACACCTCCAACAACACATAACACCATACATAATTCTGCCTAAAAACAATGAAAACGTATATATGGTGCCTTCAGAAAGTATTCATACCCCTTGACTTATTTCCCCCAAAATTGTGTTACATCCTGAATTCAAAATGGAGTACTTTTTGTTTTACCCATCTATACATAATACCCCATAATGACAAAGTAAAAACATATTTTTAGACATTTTTGCAAATGCATTGAAAATGAAATAGAGAAATATCTAACTTTGCATAAGTATTCACACCTCTGAGTCAATACGTTGTAGAATTACCTTTGGCAGCGGTTACAACTGTGAGTTTTTCTAGGTAAGTCTCTAAGCGCTTTCCACACCTAGATTGTGAAACATTTGCCCATTATTATTTTCAAAATTCTTCAAGCTCTGTCAAATTGGTTGTTGATCATTGCTAGACAACCATTTTCAGGTCTTGCCATAGAAACACTTCTGTGAGCAGGCCTTTCTAATCGACCTGGCCCGGGTATCCTGGAAGGATATTGACCTCATCCCGTCAGTTGAGGATGCCTGGTCATTCTTTAAAAGTAACTTCCTCACCATTTTAGATAAGCATGCTCCGTTCAAAAAATGCAGAACTCAGAACAGATATAGCCCTTGGTTCACTCCAGACCTGACTGCCCTCGACCAGCACAAAAACATCCTGTGGCGGACTGCAATAGCATCGAATAGTCCCCACGATATGCAACTGTTCAGGGAAGTCAGGAACCAATACACGCAGTCAGTCAGGAAAGCAAAGGCCAGCTACTTCAGGCAGAAATTTGCATCCTGTAGCTCTAACTCCAAAAAGTTCTGGGACACTGTGAAGTCCATGGAGAAGAAGAGCACCTCCTCCCAGCTGCCCACTGCACTGAGGCTAGGGAACACGGTCACCACCGATAAATCCATGATTATCGAAAACTTCAACAAGCATTTCTCAACGGCTGGCCATGCCTTCCTCCTGGCTACTCCAACCTCGGCCAACAGCTCCCCCCTCCGCAGCTACTCGCCCAAGCCTCTCCAGGCTCTCCTTTACCCAAATCCAGATAGCAGATGTTCTGAAAGAGCTGCATAACCTGAACCCGTACAAATCAGCTGGGCTTGACATTCTGGACCCTCTATTTCTGAAACTATCCGCCGCCATTGTCGCAACCCCTATTACCAGCCTGTTCAACCTCTCTTTCATATCGTCTGAGATCCCCAAGGATTGAAAAACTGCCGCAGTCATCCCCCTCTTCAAAGGGGGAGACACCCTGGACCCAAACGGTTACAGACCTATATCCATCCTGCCCTGCCTACCTAAGGTCTTCGAAAGCCAGGTCAACAAACAGGTCACTGACCATCTCGAATCCCACCGTACCTTCTCCGCCGTGCAATCTGGTTTCCGAGCTGGTCATGGGTGCACCTCAGCCACGCTCAAGGTACTAAACGATATCATAACCGCCATCGATAAAAGACAGTACTGTGCAGCCGTCTTCATCGACCTTGCCAAGGCTTTCGACTCTGTCAATCACCATATTCTTATCGGCAGACTCAGTAGCCTCGGTTTTTCTGATGACTGCCTTG